>NC_041382.1:210174223-210196454 GCF_002162155.2 Triticum dicoccoides | reverse complement strand
GATTCACTCGCTGATGACCGACACGTTCGATGCTGGGTCATGAATGCCTGTCCCTGTAAGTCTGTGCCACTTTGGGTTTACGACTAGCCATGTCAGCCCGGGCTCCTTATCATATGGATGCTAGCGACACCGTCATATACGTGTGCCAAAAGGCGCAAACGGTCCCGGGCTAAGGTAAGGCGACACCCGTGGGAATACCGTGCGTGAGGCCGCAAAGTGATATGAGGTGTTACATGCTAGATCGATGTGGCATTGAGTCGGGGTCCTGACAGCGTTGGTATCAGAGCTTGACTGCCTGTAGGATTACCAAGCCAAACTGGTCGAAGTTGAGTCTAGAAATTCTTTAGTTATATAAGGGAATTGATTGCGGGATGGAACGTAAGGCTCTTTTTACTCCTTATACCTCATGGCCTTCTGATCTGAGTCATCATCTTCTCTTCTACGGGGATTAAGAACTAGGCTATCTTTTCTTTCTATCAGGATCACGTGTTACTAATCCGTAGACTTAAGATTGTTGGGTTTAAGTCTCAGTTCAGTTCCTACTACTTCCGTATGTTAATTGTTGATCTCGAAACCTTGATATTGTGCTTTTGAGTGGTTATGCCACCATTTTTGTGAATGTCTCAAATCTTTTCTGAGCATTTACAGCCGTTATGCTGTCCGAGTCATCCCAGGTTTCTAAGTAGTCTGATGCATTTGCAAATCCTTTCTTCCCGTTTCAATGTTCCCATGGGCCAGATTAACCAGACTAATCAGTGAGTTGAGGTACTCCGTTACCTTGACATATATGTTGGAATAATTATCATGACCCTAGGTGTTTTAGGGAGTCACCTAGTAATCTAGCAACGTTTTGTGTTCCCAGTGTGATGATTCCGGCCATCATTCTCGAAAGCATCCCGTGATGCTACTTAGTAATAGGTATTCTGTTCCTGGGTTCTTAAACCCGATATTCACCCTACTTACATCATGTTGATAGTGTTTGCTAGTCCCTTTAGGATAGTAGTAACCTTGCGATAGTCCTCGAGGTTCGTGGTACATCCTTCTTCCAATTACCATGAACCATTCTTGGCAGGAGTTCTTCTGAACCAAAAGATGACAACAAGAGTGTTGTCGATGAGTTCTCCATGCTATATTGTGGCTCTGCCAGTTCTACCTTTCTGCATGGGTTATCCGGAAGAAATATGTTGAACTTGGTTCGACATACTAATCTATGCATCCACAACTCAGAAAATTATATGTTCCTTTGAGTTGTTCTCTTTAGTTGCATTCTGACCTTCGTCTATCAATTGATAGTCAAGAGTATGCGTGTGTTCGTTTATCGATGCCTATTACTCTTGTGGTTCGTCAAGCCATTCTATCGCAGAATGACTAGGAGAAACAAACTCTAGTACCTCTTCCATATCTAGGATTGGGTCAAAATAGTTGTATTCCGCAGATCAAATGTCAATCCAGCTTTTGGTTTTGTTCTACCTTGGAGTATTACCCCCTTTATGTCAGAATTGTCATGAGAACTGCACCAACTCTCATGAATTTTGACGTAGTGATACTTCTCACCATCATTAGTCATTCCTCGGCCCTCGTGTTGATGCAACCGGAATACCGACAAATGAATTGTGATGTGTGAAATCAATACTCCCAGCAACCTCGTTGCTTGGTAGTTAAATGGACGATAACCTCATTCTTAGCGTGTTGGTTTTTGAATCATCTTTCTAAGACTGATCGTGCTACCTAGTCCTTATTTCGGTGCACCCTTCGATTGATGAGTTAGGATCTTGTCAAGTCCTCACTCATTTGATCATATCGTCTTGCCCTCAAAAGCGAGATTGTTCTCGAGCTTAGTAACATACCGGTGGTTCGTGATTTTCTGAATATCTTCTCAGAAGTATTACCAGGTTGTCACCTGACCACTATGTTGAGTTCGTGATCAAGTTGGTTTATTCCTGTAAACCACCCCTTCTCCAAGAATCCGTGTTGGATACCCTGAGCTAGTTGGTTAAGCTAGACAACAACTTGGAGAGTTGGAGGATAAAAGCTTGCCTGACTTAGTTCGTTCCAAAGGGATAATCTTGTGTAGTGTGTGTTGAAGAAAGATGATATCTTCATCGATTGGTCCCTGTGATCAGTTGCTGGACCTATTGTCTTATCAATCCTTTGATTTGAGTGTGGGCTATCGTCAAATCAAATCAGTACCAATGATGCGCGTAATGTTGTCTTATTCGTGGTTGATCCCTCGAGCATACACCATTACATCTTTGGCCTGACCAATGCTATCACTTGTTCATTTAACTATGGAATTCCTTTTAAAAGGAAACCCAGATGAATTGTTGTTGAGCCCATTGACAACATCCTTATCTCCTCCATGATTTTGTTGGACATTAAGCTAGTGTTGGAAACTTTTGAAAGCATTTTCTTCATGCTAGCTCATGAAGTATTTGTTGATGAAAGGAGTGACTTCCTTTTATACACGTGCATTTGGTGAAAGTTGCCACCGTGAATTTGAGAAAGTTAGTTTTGCTTCCTCTGGAATCATCCCAAGTCAGTCATGCATACGTGCGAAGTATTCTGTGGTCTGGAGATTTGCAACCTCCATTCTATATGTATATCCTAGCACACCAAACCACTGATTGATTTGTTCAAGATTAATAAGTTCTAAGTGCTAGTCCCGAAGGTACCAGACGGATTTGTACAAAACTTCGATATCCTCGCTGATGGTTCCCAACCAGAACTCGGTAGTGTTTTATTGTAAGACTACCATGTGGGCATGCTTGTCTGGGACAACGTGTTCACATGTCTGTAGCTGAACCAGCTCATGTTTTGGAGCTTGCTATCGTAGTTCATCTCCCGAGAATCCCGCAACGTCATCTCGTCGATTTGTGTTGCAAACTTTCATTTTCCTTCCTAGACTCGATGGGTCTGGAATATTCTGACACCAACCAGATCTGAATCTCAGGCAGATATGATGGTTGGAACATTTCCCCAAGAACTATAATATTGGTCTCTCGATAACCGGTAAGGTGGATGTCGTGGCCAACACACCCATCCGGTAGCCCTGTTATTATAATATCTTGATTGAGGAAGTTGGCCACCTCCCCATAAGGATTTCGTAGGATTTACCTCCCTAGTTGTTCCTTATGGATTCTTGTGCTCCCGAAGTCCGACCTTTACTTGATGTTCTAGATATCAAACCATATCTATGAATGGGTTACGCTAGCACATCAAGGAGAACATTAGAAGCGGAGTGCTAAATGTCTCTCGGTCGATCATCCAGATTTTATTTGCTTGGCCTCGCTAAGGTGAAATCTGAGAAAGTGTTATCCTCCTTCGCATCTGCATCGTCCATCGCTATTCATCATGGTAGTATGTTGTGTTGTCAGCACCCTTGACGCGGTTGTTGATAAAACCTAGATGAATATGGAAATGCTCAAGTTCTTGAGAGCACGCACAAGCACTACGTGTTATCATCGGCACTAACTGGGTTTGCTCTCAGTTTCCTCGGCAATGCTATGATCTTTTCAAACAGTGAATCCACTCTCTATTGTTGGGTTCTTCCCTAGTTACCAGAATCATTCCCATCATTTGCATTTTGTTCCCAGCTTGCACTGCCAATGTGCCATTCTACCATGGTTCTCTTCCATTTTCGGTGATAAGCAAATTCATCCATTGCGTTGTCTTCAACAAGGTAATCCACATCATCCAAGTCCGAGTATGCCATTCTACCGACCCCCTCCAAACGATCGCTCGAGAATTGCCTTAGGATGGTTTAAAGAGTTTCAATGATCTCTGAATCAAAAGTAATTCTTTTTGCCACTTAAGGGGATATCTCTACGAGTCACCTTCCCTAAGGTGTATCGTTATGGTATCATGGCAACTCAACTCCTCGCTACGTTGACAATCGTTTACCACCTTCTTAAGTGTGGAATTGTGGTCTACCTAGTGAACCTTCGTCATCTGCTTCACTCCATTCCTATGGATGTGTGCTTCGCCTCTCAGCTCGAGAGATGTTGCTATGTCTCATTCCGTGAGTTAATCCTGAGCTGTTCGACCTTCGAGAAGAACCATTCTTTTAGGATCTTTCCTTTCCTCTCGTTGTCATGTTAGTTGGAGTTCTCAGAGCAAGACTTCGAGACAATGATGGTGAACGAATCAACGTCCATCTGAAGTGCAACTGGATCGTGAAGATTGTGCTAGTTTGCGTTCCCCCTTCACCTTACCCTACACTTGAATCTAGGGACGAGATTTTTGTTTAGTGGGGGTGAGTTGTCACAGCCCTAGAATATTGTTTGTAAATAGTTGCATCTTCATCCAGGCATCATATTTAAATTTCTGAAACTTGAACTGAGGAATTTTGGAAGCCTCAAAAACTTAAAATAAAAGAGGGGCAAAGAACCCTGGTAAATGCATTCAATGTTTTCAAAATGGCCTTAAATAATGTTGGTTATATTTTGGCAAGGGTTTTGCACCAAACCAAAAATAATGAACATTTTTGAGGAATATTTTGAGCACTGAATTTAAATCATTACTTTATTTGCATTTGGAACTATATTCATAACTTGTATAGAATATATTTCCAAATACCCTGAAACATTTTATGTGCTTTTGGAAAAGTCCATTAAGCAGCATAAATATTTTCAGAGGAGTTTTTGGCATTGTTTGAATTATTTTTAAATTCAAAACAGTGGCAAAACAGATTAAATAAAAGAAAACAGAACTGAAATAGAAATAAAAGAGAGAGAGAGAAGGAAGTTACCTGGCCTCACCCGTGCAGCCCACCAGAGCCGGCCCAGCTCCTGTGCTGGTCCAGCACTGTGCGGCCCAGCCCACCGCAGTCGCCATCGTCTTCAACCTCCTGCCAGTAGGCAGGAGGGCGTGTGCCCGGAGCGCGCGCGCACGCGCCCGAGCCACCTCCTGCTTGCCGCCCCGCCCTGGATCGGCTAAGGTTGCCACGACACCCCCCCCTAGAACCCCCTCGTCCGCTCCCTTGCCTCCCTGCTCTCTCCCTCTCACTCCCCTGCTCTTTTCCCCTCATGGCCGAAGCCGCCATGGCCACTCCGCTGAGAAACACCGCGGCCAGCCACTCCCTCGCTCCCTCTCCGTGTTCCCGAGATCCGTATCGCCTCCAGCGTCATCCTCGCCAAACCAAGCATCACCGGAAGCCCTGCAATGCCGGCGCCATCATCTTCTTCTTCCTCGGGCACCGAAGGCCGTCATCGTCGATTCGTCGCCGTCGTCGCTTCCCCGAGCTCGTTGACCATCTCGACGTGACCACTGTGAGCTCATGATCCGTTTCCCCCTATTACCGCACTCGATAGCGCTCTATAGTCGCGTATGTCGCCGAGCCCGAAAGCTCACCGCCGCCGGCCATGTCGCCGTCGTGGCTACAGACGCCGTAGCTCGTGCCTGGGCGCGCCATAGCACTCGGTTTGCTCCCAGGAGATGACCCCGACCACCAGCTGGACCTGCCATGCACCAGAACTCCGAACCCGCGCTCGCCCGAACTCCGGTCGCCGCCGCGGGCCCCGTTCCGGTGAGCTCGGGCCACCTCAGCCCCTGCCGTTTGCATAGATGGATGCGGGCGACTCCCAGCTACGCGTAGAGCCCCTCAGTCGCCGATTTGGTCGCCGAAGGAGCGTTTCCGACGCCCTCCGCCGTTGCTGGCGTCGCCGGCGACAAGCCGCGGGTCAACTCCGGCGGGTTTGACCCGGGGTTTGACCCCCCTGACGTGTGGGCCCAGGCGCCTGCTAGATTAGTGTTAGATTAGTTAGCGCTAATTAACCTAGCTAATTAGATAGGCCAGTGACATGCGGGCCCCGCCCGGCTAACTAAGTTAGTTAGGGCTAACTAACCTGGTTAGTTGACTGGGTCACTGACCAGTGGACCCCACTGGTCAGGTTTGACCTGGTCGACGCCTTTGACCTGCTGACGTCACCCCGGCGTCATGCTGACGCAATATTCCTTTTCTGGAATTTAGTTTATTTTATAAATAATCAGGAAATTCCAGAAAATAGCTAAAACTTCAATAAATCATAGAAATTCAACCGTAGCTCCAAATTAAATAATTTATATATGAAAAATTATCAGAAAAATCCAAGGAATCCATCTGTACCATTTCCATGCATGTTAGAACAACTTATAGATGCTGTTTAGCACAAAACAAATAAAGGGCATTTAAATAATCACATATGGAGTTTGAATTTGAATCTTGTATTCAAACCAACTTCATTTAATCTGTTGCTAGTTGCATTGGCTCAAAACACATTCACTTTGCCATGTCATGATCATGCATCATATTGTGCATTGCATTGATTGTGTTCCCTTCTGTGTTGCCGGTATTTGTCCCCTCTCGATAGACGTGATACCGATGATGTGATCGTTGACACTGATGAAGACTCAATGTTATCTTCAGAAGTGCCAGGCAAGCAAAACCCCCTTGTTCATTCCGATACAATCCCACTCTCTCGCTCCTGCTCTCTTTTACTGCATTAGGACAACAACGATTCAACTGTTACTTGCTGCGGTAGCTGAACCCCTTTATCCTTTGCATGACCTGTCATTGCCACAGTAAATAGATAAAACCCACTAGCATGAGTAGGAGTTGTTTGAGCCCTGATGTGCCTACTCATTTATGTTTGTTGTCATGCCTGCTACTGCTTAGAGTTGAGTCAGGTCTGATTCATCGGGGATGAATCAGAGGCGTGGGAACATGTCCTACTGTGTGTGAGCTAAGTGTGTGAACACGATTTGGTAAAGGTAGCGGTGAGAGGCCATGTAGGAGTACATGGTGGGTTGTCTCATTGCAGCCGTCCTCAGGAACTGAGTTCTGTGTTTGTGATCCATGATTCAGCTACTACCACGCATTGGGCCCGAAACCAATGGACCCTCTCGGCTTCTTGATCACCCTTGTCCTCTGTCCAGGAGTTGCAAGTAGTTTCTGGTGTTTGTAGTATGCTAGAGGCCGTGCGCAGCGCTGACCGTAGGGGTGGGCTGTGATGCGGTAGGCACGTGGCCGGGTAAACCGGGCGCCCGTTTGGTGTCACGGAACCCTGTTCACATCGTTTGGGGCTGTGAGCGAAACTCCGGCCGGATCTCCTCATGGATGGAACCCGAATAGGCGATAAACCTGGACTAGAGACTTGAGTGTTTAGGTAGGTCGTGGTCTACACCCACGTCGGCTTTCGCTTGAAGTCTGCCGAGCACATGTCATGTGCAGACGCTAAGTGGTGGAAACATGTATGAAGAAGTACACCCCTGCAGGGTTAACATCATCTATTCGAATAGCCATGTCCGCGGAAAAGGACTTCTGGGTTGCTTATATCAGTTCATAGACAAGTGAAAGTGGATACTCTAAAATACGCAAGATAAGCGTGAGTGCTATGGATGGCGTTCTCGTAGGGAGACGGGAGCGGATCCATAGTGGTGTATTGATATGGTGAATATGTGGACTCGTGTGCGCCACCTCAAAAGAGTTACTTGCAGTCGTAGTTCAGGATAGCCACCGAGTCAAAGCTGGCTTGCTGCAGTTAAACCCCACCATCCCTTTGTTGATAATGATGCATATATAGATAGTTCTGATGTAAGTCTTGCTGGGTACATTTGTACTCACGTTTGCCTATTTTATGTTTTTGCAGAGAGACTTCAGTCTCACTAGTATTTCCGCGTGGTCTTCGACGTTTAGCTTGTTACCTCAGCTACGATCTTGTGCCCTCGGCAGGATCTGGTAGATAGTCAGGCTTCTCAGCCTTTTCCAGTTATAGATGTCTGTACCCAGACATGATAGCTTCCGCTTGTGCTTTGACTTGTATGCTCTGATTGTTGGGTCATGAGACCCATGTTTGTAATATCTCGCTCCTCGGAGCCTATTGAATAAATTACTTGAGTCGTAGAGTCATGTTGTGATGCCATGTTGTACTTGCACATATCGAGCATATTGTGTGTATGCTATTGAAATGCTTGGTATGTGTGGGATCTGACCATCTAGTTGTTTATCTTTAGTAGCCTCTCTTACCGGGAAATGTCTCCTAGTGTTTCCACCGAGCCATGGTAACTTGCTACTGCTCCGGAACACTTAGGCTGGCCGGCATGTGTCCTTCTTCATTCATGTGTCTGTCCCTTCGGGGAAATGTCACGCGATGAATATCGGAGTCCTGTTAGCCCGCTACAGCCCGGTTCGTCGGAGTCCTGCTAGCCCAGTGCTACAGCCTGGATTCACTCGCTGATGACCGACACGTTCGATGCTGGGTCATGAATGCCTGTCCCTGTAAGTCTGTGCCACTTTGGGTTTACGACTAGCCATGTCAGCCCGGGCTCCTTATCATATGGATGCTAGCGACACCGTCATATACGTGTGCCAAAAGGCGCAAACGGTCCCGGACTAAGGTAAGGCGACACCCGTGGGAATACCGTGCGTGAGGCCGCAAAGTGATATGAGGTGTTACATGCTAGATCGATGTGGCATTGAGTCGGGGTCCTGACAACCTTCTGGAAGTTTCACAAAACCAGTTCCTCGCTCCAAGTGGGCCGGCCCATATCGTGTTGATCGGTTTCTTTGCTTCAGCACATTTTTCCGAAATCACTAATTAAGGAGTAATCTTTGCAAAGAGCACTCCACTTTCCCAGGTCGCGACAAGTGTCGTACATGCAGCGCGCCACTTGTCGCAACCTGTGAGTTTTTCCTTTTTTCGTAGATCCGTTTATTCAAAACGTTTTATTTCTTAAACCATGCGTCCAAATCTCGAACCGTTTTCACCATTGAATTCCTCGCGTCGAGATCTTCAAAATTAGATCCCATGTTGATAGGTTTTGACGAACTTTTTTTTCATGAAAAAAACCGGACGAAAAAACCGGGTGAAAAAACTGAACCGGGAGCACGGTTTTTTTCCCTTTTCGAAAGAGTCACGCCCGTGCCTCTCGCGAAATCACAACCGTGCCTCTCGTGGAAACAAAACCGTGACTCTTGTGAAAGAAAAAAAAAACAAAAAATGTGTTTTTTTTTTCGTTTTCGAAAGGCACGGTCGTGACTCTCGCGAAAGCACAACCGTGTCTCTCGCAAAAGCAAAACAGTGACTCTCACGAAAAAAACAGAAACGCGTACTTTTTTCCCTTTCCGAGAGGCACGGCCATGACTTTCGCGTAAGCACAACCGTGCCTCTCGCGGAAGCAAAACCGTGACTCTCACGAAAGAAAAAAGACAGAAAACGCGTTTTGTTTTTTCCTTTCCGAGAGGCACGGCCACAACCGTACCTCTCGCGGAAGCAAAACCGTGACTCTCGCAAAAGAAAAAAAAAACAGAAAACACATTTTTTTTTCGTTTTCGAAAGGCACGGCCGTGACTCTCGATAAAGCACAACCATGCCTCTCGCGGAAGAAAAACCGTGACTTTCGCGAAAGGAAAAAAAATGCATTTTTTCGCACAAATTTTTTTTTCGAAACTTTTTTTTGATCGAAAAGCTAAGAAAAACCGGGGGGAAACCAAAACGTCGAAAAAACTGAAAAAAAAACCGTTTAAAAAACCGAAAACGCGTGCGGAAACATTAAAAAAATAAAATCCGAAGAAAGCGTCCAGAGCGCGGCACGTGGCGAATGGCTGAGGACGCGCCAAGTGGCGCTGATCGTTGCGAGGCTCCCGAAGGAGCGTTTGTTAACTAATTGCTCCCACATTTTTCCTTGTGTAAAAAAATCGAGGGAACGTCCCAGCCCAAAGACACAAACAAAGAAAGAAGCCCAGCAGAAACAAACAAACAAACAAACAAACAAGAAAATCCCAGAAGTCATGCCGATATACAAAAGAGTAATCTACTTTAGGTGACGCCAGCCGACTGAGATTTCGCGAAGTCTCAGTCGACTAAGACCTAGACAGACCCTTTCTCGATTCTCAAAAAAATAAAGAGACGGACCCTTTCTCTTTCTCTCTTTTCCATTTTTTCTTAACTGTGTGCATCCTTGATGTCATTGTAGTATATCTTATTAGTGCAGAGTCTAGGTGTAATTGGCATCTGCGTCATATTAATATATTCCCCTTATAAAATAATAGTGGAGATGAAGATGTACCACATAGTACAAAGGGGTGTTAATACATGAATCATGAAGCAGTCTTTGCAAAGAGATAAAGTCGGTCACACTGGGAAGAACGGATGCTATATATACGCACCACACATAAGTAATTATTAGGCTAGTCATAGTGGGAGTAATTTAGCTAGTAACATAGTGTATTTTTTTTTGCTTATGTGACATGTAGTTAATGAGAAATGGTAACATAATATGTTACTGTAACATAGCGGTTTCCAAAACAAGATGGGTCTAAAAGCTAATAAATGAACTCCTCTATGACACCACTACTATATTATTTTGCACTATAAAGATAGTAAGTTAGACTAGTGTCATATGCATGACACTAGTATAAATTACTCCTCACTATGACCAGCCTTAGGGTCACCACTACTGGCATACGCATACGTGGATGGTGGATAGAGACTGCAAGCGTGTGAAACCTAGTCCTCGTGGTGGCGAGAACACCTTGCCCAAAGCAACCGAAGCGTAGTGGCGGCGTTGAACAAGACGGCAACGAGGCCTAGCACCGAGGAAGCCAAGAACATCGGGCAGGTCATCAACGGCAGACGCTGACAGTGCAGAAAGTGACGCGAGAAGAAAACAGACGCATCTCCAGCAGAGCTCGCGCCATATGCGAGGAGCATCACCAGCTGTAACATAAACAAACACATCCGCACTTGCATGAAGTCACCAAGGATGTTCAGTACGGAGTACGCAGTAGAAACGGTAGACTAGAATTGATACGAGCGTACCGAGTCACTGAATAAGACGGGGGCAATACAATCAAGGTGGGGTGCTCCGAAGTAGAAGCAAATGGCCTGGTACACGATCCGCGTCGAGGTCCAACTCATCAGCGTCACCATACTGCCCTTCAGTGCCCTGCATTGCATGCCTGCATATGTCAGATGTGGCCTAGGTAATGTAGTACATGATACACTGATGATACATGCAAGGATGTGTAAGACAATAAGTTTTGGGGAACCAGCACAACCCTCTAGGGGTGGCTTATCTCATTATACATAATGGTTGTGTTACAATATGTACCATATACGTACATAGGTACAGAAGTTATACATAGTCTAACACCCTCCCTCAATCTTAGCCACTTTCTAAAGAACTGAGAAGGGTAAGATTGCGCCTACAAGCCTCAAACTGTGGCAGCGGTAAAGGCTTAGTGAAGATGTCTGCAAGTTGATCCTTAGATGAGATAAACTTGATCTGGAGTTGCTTCTGTGATACACGTTCCCGTACAAAGTGATAGTCAACTTCAATGTGTTTCATTCGGGCATGAAATACTGGATTTGCAGAAAGGTATGTAGCACCGATGTTATCACACCAAAGAATAGGAGGCTGTGGTTGAGACAAACCCAACTCCTGAAGCAAAGACTGCACCCAAATAATCTCTGCAGTAGCATTAGCCACAGCCTTGTACTCAGCTTCAGTACTGCTACGTGACACAGTAGCCTATTTCCGAGCACTCCAGGCGATCAAATTAGAGCCAAAAAATACTGCATAACCCCCCGTGGATCGCCTGTCATCTGGGATACCAGCCCAATCTGCATCAGAGAAGGCCGAAAGGACCCGAGAGGAAGTCGGCCGAATATGCATACCAAATGTCAGGGTGAACTGAACATAACGAAGAATGCGTTTAACAGCAGCCCAATGAGTATCTCTGGGATCCTGAAGATACTGACAAACCCTGTTAACAGCATAAGAGATATCTGGTCTCGTGATCGTCAAGTACTGAAGTCCACCAACAATGCTCCTGTACTCTGTGGCATCCGCAGGAGACAAAAGCTCACCATCAACAGCTGTTATCTTGTCGGTAGACGACATGGGTGTGGTGGTCGGTTTGCACTTCAGCATGCCAGCTCTCTGTAACAACTCCAAGGAGTACTTCTTCTGCGTAAGGACAAGACCAGTAGCACGAGAAGTGACCTCAACTCCAAGAAAGTAGTGAAGCTTCCCAAGATCTTTGACCGCAAAATCAGCACCAAGAAAGCAGACAAGAGCATCAGCAGCATACTGAGAAGAGCTGACAAGGATAATATCATCGACATATACCAAAAGATACATAGTGACTTCTGGCTTCTATAGAAGAAATAACGAAGTGTCAGCACTAGACGGCACAAACCCATGAGCACGAAGGGCAGAGGCAAGGCGGGCATGCCAGGCACGAGGAGCTTGCTTCAAACCATATAGTGCTTTGGAAAGACGACAGATATAGTCAGGACGATCAGGATCAGAGAAACCAGGCGGCTGTTTCATATAAACCTCTTCCTCCAAAAATCCATGTAGAAAAGCATTCTGCACATCAAGTTGACGAAGTGACCAACCACGAGAAACAGCAATGGAGAGAAGAAGCCGAATAGTGGTAGGCTTGACGACAGGACTGAAGGTGTCCTCATAGTCAAGACCATGACGCTGCCGAAAACCGCGAGCAACAAGTCGCGCTTTGTAACGCTCAATAGATCCATCCGAATGCTTCTTCACTTTGAATACCCATTTTGAGTCAATAACATTTACCCGTGGTGGTGGAGGAACGAGAGTCCATGTCTTGTTATGAAGAAGAGCATGAAACTCCTGCTCCATAGCCTCTCGCCAATGTGGAATGCGCAGGGCAGCCTGATATGAGCGAGGCTCAGAAGATGGATCCGCAACAGCAGCAGCCAAACAAGCAGCCAACCAAGCAACCGTACCATCCTTACGTTCCTTAGGTTTGAAAATGCCACTGCGACTGCGTGTATGTGGTCGGGACACAGGAACCACCGAGGTCGACGGAGCAGCCTGCAACGGGCTGGAGGACGGCGACGTTGACGAGTCAGCCGGTGACGAGGAGCCAGTCACGGTAGCCTCGGACTCGGTTGGCGAAGAAGGCCGACCCACCGGCGAAACCGGCAGAGCAGACGAAGCAGCTGGCGACTCCGGCATCACAGACCGGGCCGATGGCGAGCTCGGCATAGTGGGCCGTGGCATGGCCGGTGTCGCGGGCCGATCCGCTGATGAAGGCGACGTGAGGACCCGAGCCGCAGGCGAAGACGGCGTGACGGGCCGAGCCGCAGGCGAAGACGGCGTGACGGGCCGAGCCGCAGGCGAAGACGGCGTGACGGGCCGAGCCGCGGGCGACTCGGCGGCCGCTGGCGAAACGGACCGAGCAGTGGAGATGCTCGGCGCGACGGGCTCGTCGGGTGACCATGCATGGGCACGCGAATCGATGCCATGCAACATAGGGCGATCGACGTGCCCACCAGAAGACGATGATGATGATGGTGAATCCTCCAACAGCTCCAAACGAGCTCCACGTCCGGTTCCTGCACCATGGTTAGGTAACAGCAAAGGAGAGTATGCAACATCATCAAATTGGTCAGAAGCAACAGAGGATGAATGCAGGGATGGTGGTTCGACAGTGGACACAGGAAGGTTGGCAAAGGGAAAAACATGCTCATCAAACACGACGTCCCGAGATATATAGACACGATTAGTGGGAACATGAAGACATTTGTAACCTTTATGAAGAGAGCTATAGCCAAGAAAAACACACTTCTTAGAACGAAACTCAAGCTTGCGCTTGTTATATGGACGAAGATGCGGCCAGCAAGCACACCCAAATACCTTGAGAAAGGTATAATCAGGTTGTTCATTAAGGAGAACCTCAATGGGAGTCTTCATGTTTAAAACACGAGTAGGAGTACGGTTGATGAGAAAGCATGCAGTGGTGAAAGCATCACTCCAAAACCGAAACGGAACAGATGCATGGGCCAAAAGAGTAAGACCAGCTTCAACAATATGACGATGCTTACGTTCGACTGAACCATTCTGCTGATGTGTATGTGGACATGCTAAACGATGAGCTATCCCAAGCGACTGAAAGAAAGAGTTGAGGTTGCGATACTCGCCCCCCCCAATCTGACTGGACATGAACAATTTTGTGCTTGAGAAGACGTTCAACATGTTTTTGAAACTGAATAAAAATATCAAACACATCAGATTTGCGTTTAATAAGGTAAAGCCAGGTAAAGCGACTATAAGCATCAACGAAACTGATATAGTAATTATGACCACTGACAGAAGTCTGAGCAGGACCCCATACATCTGAAAACACAAGTTCTAAAGGATGTTTCACCTCACGACTGGACTCCGAAAAAGGAAGTTGATGACTCTTCCCCTGCTGACAAGCATCACACACTGCTACATCTTTATGACTAGACAAACTAGGAAGCTCATGACGACGCAAAATATGACGGACAATAGGTGTGGCCGGGTGACCAAGACGAGCATGCCACTGTGACGGAGAGACCCGGACTCCACTGAAAACACGAGCGACACCAGGATGCTCCAGACGGTAGAGGCCCTGGCACAACCGCCCACTAAGAAGAATGTCCCTCGTGCCCCGATCCTTAATAAAAAGATCAAAAGGGTGAAATTCACAAAGCACATTATTATCACGTGTGAGTTTAGGAACTGAAAGAAGATTACGGGTCACAGATGGAACTCGAAGAACATTGCGAAGCTGAAGACTCCTATTGGCATGTCTAGTGAGAAGAGATGCTTGACCAATATGAGAGATGTGCATACCTGCTCCATTGGCGGTGTGGATCTTGTCGGAGCCATGATAGGGTTCACGAGTGTGAAGCTTCCCCATCTCGCTGGTTAGATGCTCTGTCGCCCCAGAGTCCATGTACCAGTGTGGATCGATGGAGTAGGACTGAGTGTGTCCCTGTTGCTTCTGCGGCGCGGGACGATCAGCCATGGCGACCTGACGGGCATTGTTGCGTGTATCTTTGCCGTCATTGCCAAGACCAAGGAAGCTTCGCTGGAAGCGCTTATGACACTTGGAGGCCCAGTGCCCATCGCGGCCACAAAGCTGACACACACGTGGACCGCCAGCCCCCGGTAAGGTCGCAGTAGGTGGGGGGGCCGAGGCGGGCGACGGTGGCAGCCCCAAGGGAGACCGGGGTGATGAAGAAGAGCGGCCACCCTTGATGGCGGCGTTGGCCGAGAGGGAGCCAGTGCCCCTGGTGCGGCGAGTCTCGACCTGTTGCTCAGTGAGAAGGAGCCGAGAGAAAATCTCGTGTGCCAGCATGGGTGTCGAGTTGCCCCGCTCGTTGATGATCTCGACTAAGGCATCATACTCCTCATCAAGACCATTGACAATAAACGAGTTGAACTCGGAGTCGGTGAGGGGCTGTCCAATGGAGGCCAATGTGTCGGCGAGGTCCTTGACCTTGTTGTAGAACTCAGTGGCAGTGGAGTCAAGCTTCTGACACTCTCCAAGCTGACGACGGATTGCAGAGGCACGAGCCTGGGACTGCGCTGCAAAGGTGCGCTCAAGGATGGTCCAGGCCTCATGAGACGTCTTTGCGAAGACAACAAGGCCGGCAACTGCCGGCGAGAGCGACCCCTGGATGGAGGAGAGGTTCGCCTGGTCCTGCCCCGTCCAGACGCGATGGGCCGGATTGTAGACCGGACCGTGCACGCTGTCTACCAGCGCGGGTGGGCAGGGAAGCGATCCGTCGACGTAGCCTAGCAGGTAGTGACTCCCCAAGAGCGGGAGAACCTGCGCACGCCAGAAGATGTAGTTGTCGGCGGAGAGCTTGATGGTGATGAGATGACCGAAGTGAAACGGCGGCGGCGAAGACAATCCCATCGAGGAGGCTGCCTGGGGTGCAAACACCATGGAGGCAGCCGGAGGCACCGAAGCCGATGCGGGAGGAGGCGGGACCGCAGCCAGGGCGGGCGCCACAAAGCTCGCGGCCGGTGCGGACGCCGCAAGGCCCGCGGCCGGGGCGGACTCCGCCAACCCCGCCAGCGGGGCAGTGTGATCCGCTTGCGGCAGGAGCGGCGGGACGACGCCTGCGGAGTCCGCAGCGGACGGCGGCGCCGCGGTGTGGACCACGAGGTCACGCCCAAGCGAGGGCGCCGGCGGCGTGGAGAAGACGGAGCCGATGCTCCTTGTCCCGATCGGAGCCGGAACAGAGACGGCATCGAGCGGGAGGTTGAGCAGAGCCGTAAGAGAGGCCGGGAGGAAGCCCGCAGCAGTGGAACCGGTGGTGGCGGCGCTCGACATGGCGGCGGCGCGATCGGTGGCGCGGCGGCGGCGGTGAAGGCGGCGGCGGCTGCGGCGGCGGTGCGGGTATTAGGGTTTAGAAGCGGAAGCGATCGTAACCTAGCGTGATACCATGTAAGACAATAAGTTTTGGGGAACCAGCACAACCCTTTAGGGGTGGCTTATTTCATTATATATAATGGTTGTGTTACAATATGTACCATATACGTACATAGGTACAGAAGCTATACATAGTCTAACAGGATGGGACGAGATTAGCTTGTACTGACACGACAAACCAGAACTGGCGGCTGACCGGCGCGGCCATGGCGAGCACAAACGCGGCAGTGGAGAAGGCGATGCAGCCCAGCCTGGTGACCACGATGTAGAGCTGCATGTCTTGGTCGCTGGCACTGGCAGAGGAGATGTGTTAATCAACATGACAGAAGGAAACATTGGTAGGAAGTAGCTAGGAAGTGCAGATCCATAGAAGAAACTAGCTAGCAACGTTGTCCAATGCAGAGATGCTTAATGTAACTCAAAAACGAAACATTGGTACGAGTCTCGACTGTCGATCTAAATAACTACTCCCCGTCCCCGTAGTAATCCCCAATTGACGAGTGTTAATTTGCAGGCTCTCCGATAATTTGAAAACCTGTACAGTGTCGTCGTTTAAAGCATCGATCGATTTGCCAAAATGCAAATTGTATAAGCGACGGGTTAACTAAACATCGTTCCTCTCCCATGAACTTGCCCTTCCTCTACCTCTGTCATCCAGACATCCAGTTCCGAGGGTGCAGGCACAACTCGGGCGAGCAATGCCCGTCTCCTCAATCCAGTTCCGAGAGTGAAGGAAGTAGGCAATGGTAAATTGAAGGGGGGGATTGCGGTGGAGGTAGAGGTGCGTGGAGGTGGCGCAGGCCTGACCCGAGGGCTTGGCGGAGGGCGAAGCTAATTCCAAAGGTTCCACCCGAATTGATCTACCCATCACCGGCCGGATTTGATTTTAGAGAACACTTCGTGAGTAAACTGGCAAAGCAACTAGCAAGGGACGAACCTATATGAATTGTGCCAATCCGACTATCAAGGGGAGTAATATCTTCATTGTTCGAGCAGAATCTAGCTGAGATCATACACCTAGCCAACGAACTAACCGATCGTTGCACCGCCTGCACTCGTGGTCTAGCAAAGCCCCGGACCGATTCGCCTACTGATTAACTCCGGTTACACAAATCTCTCAAGGCGTCGGCTTGGAAGCCATGCATGCAGCAAAGCCTGCCCGCGCCCGCCCGGGAATTCCTTCGATGACTAGCGCCTGGCGTGCATCGCGCAGGAGATGGCCGGTTATGCGGACTAACCTGTCACAGGGCAGCACGAACAGACGGCGACGAGCGGAGGCGGCGCCGACAGCGAAGAGCAGAGGAGACTGAGGAGTGGCAAACGAAACGAGAGCAAAGGGCCGGGACGGTGTGGTGCAGTGCAGGCGTGCAGCTAGCAGCTGGCTAGGTAATGCCGACGTTGCGTCAAACTGTGGGTGCTAATTAAACCTGACGGAAAGCCTCAAATTTACTAAGATCGGAGCTAATTAAACCAATGAAAGCTACGAGACTCCAGAATTGGACTGAACTTAAACTTTATTCGTCCAGCTATCACTATCATTTCAATGTCGATCAAAATAATTGCACCACTTTTTTCCCTGCGAGCCTGTATTTGGCGATCGCTGGACAGGGTAGTGTTTTCCATTTTGGTGCTCGATCACACGTCTAAAGCTAGTTTCCTATCTTGGCTTATGTCGTTTTCCTCTTGTACTCCCTCCGTAAATTAATGTAAGAGCGTTTAGATTACTACTTTAGTTATCTAAACGTTTTTATATTAGTTTACAGAGGGAGTACAATATATGCCCTCCTCCCCCACCTCTGCCTTTAAACTGTGTCTTTTTATTCCATCTTTTCTTTTAACCGAGAACCGTATAACAAATTATTCTACTGTGATTTTCATTAATATAAAATACTATTTACAGAGCTAGCTACTAAACCCAAAATAAAAAGTTACCCAATTCCAGCTCTTGGGAAAAACATTGAAAACAATTATTCTAAATCAAACGTGACTCGATCAATTGACTGAGAGCTTCTATGTGCTTTTCATCTCTCTTCTTAGAGAGGTAGAAAGTTTTTGTGGGTCCTTGAGATAAAACTTTTCTTTCAAGAGATTCTTCGTGGTGTATCTAGATGGTATAACCACGAGAGGTTGCAAACACGGATGGCCTAAACGCCCAAAGCCCACGCACGGTCTCTCTCTACAGGCGGCGGCGACCCACACTTTGCCCCCTACCTTCGGCATTTTGACCTTGGTGAGTAGTTAGGATTGGCCTAGTTTCTTCAGGCGCATCGCATTAGTTGCGGGGATGGCACCACGCCGGAATAAGGTGCCCCTGCTTCTCCCCCATCTTGGCGGTGCTCTAAACGGCGGCGGCATGAAGCAGGTGGCTTGGTCCTCTCGTCGTTCTTCAGATCTTGTGAGATTAGTCACTCGGTGTGTCGCTGGCGTTTGACGCTATTCGCTGCGGCGTTGGCGGCTAGGGCAAGATTGATGCTTTGGAGCGAGGAGGTTGGTCAGATGGTGGTGGATCTATCGTTCTTCCCTGACCTCGTCGATGGAATGCAGCGGATCTGGGTCCAAGGTAGCATGGGAACATCCCTGATCGACGTGCCACAACGACATGTGCCTCCCTGGTTGCAGCGGGTCTGTTCATCGACTCACAGCCTCGTTGGTGATGATGCTTATTTGGGTCTAGCAATGATGGAGGCTCGGCGTCTCTTCTAGCATGCGCATTAGCGACACCAAATTTAGGCGGCGGTCTTTAGCAAGTGCAGGAAACTCTACAAATAGTTTTGTATATTTTTTTAATTTTAGGGTTCTATCTGCAAAGTTTTCAGGACAATCGTGTTGTTCTGGTCAGTCTTGTAGTTTGCACATGTGATTGGTTGTGTAACTTGATTTTTTATCAGCGAAATGAATTACTTGGGTGCTTTCAAAAACACGAGAGATTCCAAACTCTCAGCCTCTGCATTGAACATACATGCAACACATTGTACAAGCATAACAAACCTGGTAAAAATAGTTAAGTTTAAGTCGCTAAAGACAACAAGAAAATAAAGCAAGCGACTGATTTGATTGACGAAAATCACCATCGGTTTGCACCCAAATCGTTGGCCAAGTTGTATAGAAACTTTTATCATAATTAATCCATATTTTTTTTGTAGAGAAAACACTTTTCGTTTGGACATGACTAGCACGTGGGAGCATCATCTACACAGGGGGAACAACGAGAGATGAATAGGAAGGCATCATCGGCGCCTCTGTGTTTCTGCAAAAAAAATCGATAAGAGGATTTTATTTACTTATAAAAGGTTTAAGCATTACACCCAATCTCTGCATTATTGGGATCTACACAATCCAACCAAGTCCACTGTGAAAAACATTATAAAAACCGGTGAAATACAAGTAAACATTTCTATAATTCCTAAACTGGAGAGGGGTCAATCCTGAGATCACGTTGTCATTCATGTTGGGTAAAAGTATTCCTCCCCGTAGCCTATAATCGTGTACACGCCTCCGTAAATAGGTATCGATTCTCGACACGTTTTAGAGACGACCATAAACGAAGTAGCCGGGTACATCTGTAGATAACATGCATAAGAGAAGTACTTTACCGTTAAAAACCATATCATTTTTACATAGTCAAATCGACCAAACAACGGTAAGCTCTCCCATCCCGAGAAGAGTTTTAAACCTTTGACCAATCCTACGTAACTAGTTGCCAAATATATTTGAGAACACTACAAAGCGGATCTAATGGCTACGAAGAAATATTTCTTCTCCTATGGATCCTTCTCGATTAAGAGCATCTCCAACAGGCGCCGGTCGCGCCGCGCGCAAAAAACACATATGCCGTGCGCGCATCGGCTGGTTTGGCGCGGCGCGCAGCGCTAGCTCCAACGGCTGCGCTAAAATGCAGCGCGCGCGCGACCTGCCGGTGCATTGCATATGTCATTTTTCAACACAAAATGATGAACATTTTCAACACAATAAAAATTTCACACAAACAAGTTGATGAAGTTCATGCCCACAAGTTTAAAATCATGCCCACAAGTTCATCCAACCAAGTTCAAAATGCAAATCAAGTTCAATACACAAAGGAAAGACACATCATTCCTCATCATCGTCCTCGTCTTCGTCCTCGTCCTTATCTTCGGAAGACGATTCTTCCGCCTACGAAGATGAATCTTCCTCCCTCTCGCGCACCGCATCACGTGAAGCTCCGACGGTGTTGGCAAGATCTTCAACGGCATCTTCATGGGAATGTGTGCGAGGAGGCTCATCGAAAGATATTCCGCCCATGGCGGCCGGAGGTCCACCCATGCCTCCCATGAGAGAAGCAAAACTCATGCCTCCCATCGTGGCCATAGCGTCGGGGGGTGCTCCAAAGCCAGCCATGCCTCCCATTGCACCTAAACCGCCCACAGTACCTCCGAAGCCACCCATGGCACCCATGGCGCCGAGGCCACCGCCACCCATGGCGCCGAGGCCACCGCCACCCATTGCACGAACCATGGCTCTTTTTTGGATCAAGACTTCTTGTTGGGCAAGATTGACATACTCCTTTTGCACCGCATTGAGGTTACTTGTGTCCAAGAAGAATAAGTGCTTCTCCCATTCCAACAACCTAGTTCGCTCCTCATTGCTCACCTTCCTCTCCTCCAAAGCCACCTTCCTCTCCTCGGCCGCCACCCTCCTCTCCTCGGCCGCCAACCTTCTCTCATCGGTCGCGGCATCTTGGGTCCTTGCCATTTTCCTCACCTCGTTGGCTTCTTTTCTTGCCTTCACAATAGCTTCCATAGCATGTTTGAGCTCATCATCTCCTTTCCTCTTCTTCTTTTGGGTTTGGTCTTTCTTGCACCCATCCGGTCGCTTTGGCTTCGAGTATGAAACCGAGTTGGGTGTAGGGCTTCTCTTGCCGTCATCACTTGATGCATCATCCTCATCCTCATCATCATCCAACTTAATTGTTCGCTTCCGTTTGTCGCTGAAATGCAAATCATCCAAATCTTCACGCTTCTTCCATTTCTCATCATCCTTCAACACATCATATCAATGAGGCAAAGTAAAGACCATTCCTTTCTTGATCTTCCCCTTCTTGGTTTTCCTCTCCTCTTCTTTGAACAAGTTTTGCGCAATGTTGAACTACATAAAAACAAAGCAAGTTAGCACCAACAACAAGCAAAACAAAGCAAGTTTAGCACCAACATGTAAGATGAAATGGCACTTACTCTATCGTCCTCATTTGTGTCACTTGGGTTCAACTTGTCAACCGCCTTTTGACAAGCCACCCACTTTTGACAATCCGAGTTGATTGTCGACCATCGGGACCTAAGTGATCGGTTGGAGAGGTCAACTCCACTCACGTTGCGAGCATCAAAGTGTTCCTTCATCCGGTTCCAATAAGCATCTCTACTTTGATCACCTCCAACGGATGGATCCCTCGACACTTGCAACCAAGTATTGCATAGTAAGATGTCATCGGTGTTGGTGTAATTGCCCGCTCTTCCTTTCGGTGCGTCGACAATGCCCTCACCCTCCTCGTCCACCTCGAACTCATGGTCTTCAAAATGCATGTCATTGGTTTGAGACCAATGCGAATTGTTGGAGCCAACACCCATCGTTGACATGTATGCATCATCATTGAGACTACATTTTTTTTGCATAATGCAAATAAGCTATCTATATGTGACGAATGCATTCAAAAAAGAACAAAAAAATGAAAAGTTAGAATTTTTTTTACCTTAGAGGCATTTCGTCGAACATGTTGTGCGCGTCGGCGGCCGGCTCAACGAGTGAGCTTGCCGGCGCTTCGGCAGCCGCCGCGCCCGTCGCACGCCCCGCAAGCTTCTTCCTCTTCGCCTTGGAGGTGCCGGAGCCGTCTGCCGCCTTGTTTTTCTTCGCCGATGTCTTGCCCTTCTTTAGCCGCGCCGCATTGGGGAGCTTTGAGGAGGAGGAGGCGGCGGCTCGGGCCGGCGCTGGCGCGACGCCACCCGCTGCTGAGGTCATCCGCGGCGGCATGAAGAGACCGCATGCGAGGCC
>NC_041382.1:210163831-210174044 GCF_002162155.2 Triticum dicoccoides | reverse complement strand
GGGGTGAGCGGGGTGCCGGCGCGTGCGTCCATGGGTGCGGGTCGCCGGCGCCGGCGCGCGCGGGGCTTTGGAGGGGGAGAAGAAGAGCGCGCAGCGCGAGCGTCGAGTGTGCCGCGCGCGGAAGCGGGCGCCGCAAATACACCGCGCGAGGTACCGCTTCCACGCGCGGCTATTGCGCGCCCGCTGGAGCCATCCTTCGGGTTGCGCGCGCGCTAAAACGGGCGATTTTGTGGCGCGGCGCCTGTTTAGCGCGCCTGTTGGAGATGCTCTAAGGATGGCTCGAAAATTAGATTCTGGGAGGACAAGTAGCTAGGAAATGCCACACTCCGGGAACAATATCTGGCTCTATACAACATTGTGTGTCACAAGGGTGATACTATTGCCACGGTAATAGAATCGTTTTCGCCAAATGTGACGTTCAGAAGAAATTTAATTGGACCTAGACTCCAATCGTGGTACATCCTGCTCCAACGGTTGTCTATGGTGCAATTGTCACATGGGTCTAATGTATTTTGATCGAACCTACATGGGAATGGACAATTCTCATTGGAGTCAATGTATAGAGCGTCAATCCGGTCTGATGTGACAGTTGATAATAACAAGAAGATCTGGAAGATGAGTATACCTTTTAAGAATAAAATATTTGCATGGTATCTTCATCGCAGAGTCAGTCTTACTAAAGATAACCTTATCAAGAGGAATTGGCATAAAAGTCCACAATGTGTTTTTGTCATCATGATGAGATAATAAAATATTTATTCTTCCAATGCAAATTGGCTCGGTCTATATGGTCAGTCATCTAGATAGCTTCTAGCTTGTATCCTCCTTGTAGTGTTGCTAATATATTTGGCAACTGGTTACATGGGATTGATCACATGTTTAGAACTCTTCTTAGGGTGAGAGCGCGTGTCGTTATTTGGTCAGTTTGCCTGTGTAGAAATGATAAGGTTTTTAACAAGTACTTCTCTAATGCAGGTTATCTACAGATGTACTGAGACTCTTCGTTTATGGTCTTCTCTGCAACACATGAAGAATTGAGATCTATTTATGGAGGTTGTACACGATTCGAGGATACGGCAAGCGATACTTTTACCCAACATGGGTGGCAGTATAATCTTAGGATTGGCTCACCTCCGCTTTAGGAGTTATACGGACTCTACATGTTTCTTTGTATTCCGCCTTTTCATTTTTCGTTTGTACGAAAGGACTTTGTTTGGCTGTGTGCATCTTAATTATGCAGAGGCTGAGTGTAATGCTTAAAAAATTTAAGTCATAAAGCACCTCTTTTCGAAAAATTTAGATGACTGACCATACAAAATGAGCCAATTTACATTGAAAGAAAATCAAAGAAAAAACAAGTACTTCTCTAATGCAGGTTATCTACAGATGTACTAAGACTCTTCATTTATGGTCCTTTCTGCAACGCGTGGAGAATTGAGATCTATTTACGGAGGTTGTACACGATTCGAGGATACGACAAGCGATACTTTTACCCAACATGGGTGGCAGTATGATCTTAGGATTGGCTCACCTCCGCTTTAGGAGTTATACGGACTCTACATGTTTCCTTATATTCCGTCTTTTCATTTTTCGTTTGTACGAAAGGACTTTGTTTGGCTGTGTGCATCTTAATTATGCAGAGGCTGAGTGTAATGCTTAAAAAATTTAAGTCATAAAGCACCTCTTTTCGAAAAATTTAGATGACTGACCATATAAAATGAGCCAATTTACATTGAAAGAAAATCAAAGAAAAAACAAGTACTTCTCTAATGCAGGTTATCTACAGATGTACTAAGACTCTTCGTTTATGGTCCTCTCTGCAACGCGTGGAGAATTGAGATCTATTTACGGAGGTTGTACACGATTCGAGGATACGGCAAGCGATACTTTTACCCAACATGGGTGGCAGTATGATCTTAGGATTGGCTCACCTCCGCTTTAGGAGTTATACGGACTCTACATGTTTCTTTGTATTCCGCCTTTTCATTTTTCGTTTGTACGAAAGGACTTTGTTTGACTGTGTGCATCTTAATTATGTAGAGGCTGAGTGTAATGCTTAAAAAATTTAAGTCATAAAGCACCTCTTTTCGAAAAATTTAGATGACTGACCATACAAAATGAGCCAATTTACATTGAAAGAAAATCAAAGAAAAAACAGTGCAAAAAAGAAAAGAGAGAAAAATCAGTGAAAAAGGAAAAAAAACAAGAATTAAACAAATAAACTAGAGTAAACCGAAGACGTAGGGAAGAAAAAAGAAATAAAAACTGAACAAATGCAACAACGATCAGACCCCGAACGAGCACGCATGTTAATGGGCGGCCCATAGGCATCATCCGTTACAGGCTTAACCGTACAGGACCCACATCCCATTCTCCGTGCAGGGCCGGACCATGTTACTTTTTTGTTTTGTTTAAAGAGGTGAATCGAACATGCGATCTCCTGGCTTATTGTTCGTTAACACAACCAACCAGCCAACCGACTTGACGTGATTATTTATAGCTTTTCCCTTCTTATAATCTTTCTTTATTTTCTTTTTTTGCTCGAATGGTTTTGTTTGAGTTTTATTTCTATTGTTTTTGGAATGGTCTTTTTGCTAAAAAAAATAAAATACATGAATTTCCTTCTCAAATTCGTGAACTTTTTTTTCAATTCGATGAACTTCTTTTGAAATTCAATGAAAATTTTCAACTTTGATGATTTTTTTTCAAATTCGATGAGCTTATTTTCAAATTCGATGAACTTTGTACAACTTTGATGAATTTTTTTTCAAAATCAATGAACTTTTTCCAAATCCAATGAACTATTTCTAAATTCGATGAACTTTTTTTTCAAAATCGGTGAACATTTTTTAAAATTTGTGAACTTTATTTAAAATTGATGAACTTTTTGCAAAGTCAGTGAACTTGTTTTTCGAAATCTATGAAGGATTTTCAAATTTGTGAACCTTTTTGAAAATCGTTGATATATTTTTTTGATGAACTTTTTGAATATATGAACTTTTTTCTTTTTCGTTATGTTTTCTGAAATCCGTGGACATTCAAATTTTGTTTAATTTTTTTAAAAGGAATCACATTTTTCTCTATAGCGCGGATAAAGTTAGTTCTTAACGTTTCGCGTTACATCGTCGCAAAAAAAAAACGTTTCGTGTTACAATCTTTCACAAGGGCATAGTTGGTCTAGTTGTTAGCCAAAAGAAGCTCCGCCTTTCTTCCTGGCCTCTAAACTTGAGCCTGTCCACATGTTGAATCTACAGCGTAGCTACGCTGGAGCTATCACTGCACACTGCCAAAACCAAAGAGACAAAATAACAAACACCCAGCCTCTCTACAGACCCAACATTCGCCGCGCCGCGAGATAACGAAACAGGAAAAGCTACAGACAAGTCGAGCAGAACGAAGAGGACGTCAACGAAAACCACATGCGCACACGCGCAGAACCACAGCTCACGCAGACCACACCTTGGTGGATACCGGCAAGCAGGCAGGCTCCTCCCATGGCTGCGCATTTTTTTTTCGAGATTGACGGGGGAGCCAAAAACCCCACCGCTTGTTATATTCCCACTCGAAAGTGACTTGGCAGTCAGTACAGATACAAGTAAGTGCACAAAGGCACAAAAGGAAATAACAGGGGAGGGCTTCAAGAGGAAGCCCAAAACTAGAAGAAAGAAAAACAAAATGGAGGGGAAGGCTGGCAACAGAACCAAACCGAAACCCCTGGAGGCCGACATCTCAGGTAGCAAGCTCCGCCGAGCAGCTTGTTCCACCACTGACAATGAACCAGAATAAGGCCTAGGGAGAAAAAGACGGGCACCATAACAGCAACTCGCAATGGAACATCACTGGCACGAACGAAGGGCGTCGGATAGCCGAGTTCGTGCGGCGACACCGGTGTGCGCCGGCGAAGCCAAGAGACAACAAACCACCGAGACCGAAGGGCACGGCACCGGTGTACCGCCGCCGAGGTCGAAGAGCAGTGTGCCGCCGAGGCCACCCCAGGATGTCCACGCGAACGTCGTCCGGGCCACCATGAAGCACATCCCTGATAGAAAGGAGACACCGAAGTAGAAGCATATCGAGAAGCATCACTGGCGCGAACGAAGAGCGTCGAATAGCCGAGTTCGAGTGGCGGCACCGGTGTGCCGCCAGCGAAGCCGAGAAGGCAACACGCCACCGAGACCGAAGGGCGCAGTACCGGTGTACTGCCGCCGAGGTCGAAGGGCAGTGCGTCGTCGAGGCCACCCCAGGATGTCCAAGCAAGCTCCACTCGAGTCGCCAAGGACAATGGCCAGCCAGGGATCGAAGCCGAGGTGGAGAGGAAGCAGCAAGAGGCGAGTCCACCCGAAGCAGAAGAAATCCAAGAAGATGCCCCCAAGGAGGAAACGGCGTAGAGACGTCGACACCATCCGACACGGGGAACCCGGGTCCGAGTTCGTGTGTCACGCGGATTCCATGGCAACGGGGAATGGCCACTTACATAAGTATACAGCGACGCCAAGACCACAAAACTATTGGTCGCAGCAGAAACAAGTACGGGAAAGAAAATCAAGAACCGTGTGCACACCATGCTCGCGACCACGCCGTCGTCGTCGGGGGTCAAGTTACAGCCATGGGGGAGTTGCCGGAGAAGGGCGGCATCACCTGCTCTTCTTCCACCAACGGCCACCGGACAGATCGTCGTCGATTCCGGGAGGACGCTTCCCTCCCCTCTTCCTCTACGAGCTGTCGCCTCCCAGAGCGCGCAGACCTCTCGTGCACCACAGCCACAGGTACATCGACACATGCATGCATAGTAGGAGTAGCAGAGAAGTGTTTCTTGCGCCATGAACTGAGTTCTTGTATCGTTGGCGATTGCTCGCGCAGCCTCCGCCGTTGGATGTTGACGAGGAGAAGATGCTGGCCAACTACGTCCCGGTGTTCGTCATGCTCCCCGTAAGGCCGTAAGAACCGAAGGAGCAAATTCATGTGGTTTTGCAAGCTTTGGTGGCAATGCTTCTCACACGATCGACCGACACCGTAACAGCTAGAAGCGATCACCGCCGAGAACAAGGTGAAGGACGCGGAGGGGCTGAGGCTGAAGCTGCGGCGGCTGAGGGAGGCGGGCGTCGACGGCGTCATGGCGGACGTGTGGTGGGGCATCGTGGAGGGCGCCGGGCCGGGGCGGTACGAGTGGCGCGCGTACAGGGAGCTCTTCCGGTTGGCGCAGGAGGAAGGACTGAAGCTGCAGGTCATCATGTCGTTCCACGCGTGCGGCGGCAACGTCGGCGACGCCGTGAACATCCCGATACCGGCGTGGGTGCGCGACGTCGGCGAGGCGGACCCGGACGTGTACTACACTAGCCCCGGCGGGGCCAGGAACCAGGAGTACCTCACCATCGGCGTGGGCGATCGGCCCTTGTTCCACGGCAGAACCGCCATCCAGGTACAGCACGGCCGCACGACCCTCGCTGTATCAGACTGAAAGCATCTCCAACAGAAGCACTATATAAACGCCGCGCGGTATAAAAACTGTTTTTAGCGTGTGCGGATCCGGTTTGGAATCTCCAGCAGCCGCATAAAAAGTGCGCGCGCGCTGTAACTAATGCAGCACGCGCATCAAAAAGGCATCGCGCGCAGCATATTTAGTGCGCCCGGTCGCGCGGGCTGCAAACTCTGGGCTGCTGCAGATGGCACCGTTGGACTCGCGCGCGTAGCATATTTTGCAGCGCTTGTTGGAGCAAACGTCTTCTAGCGTCTTAAAAAATTTTATTTGCGCGCTGTAAACCAGTTTTTTGGGCGCCGCGCATTGGGCGGCTGTTGGAGATGCTCTGACACAAATTAATCAACCGGTTACTTGTTTGTGAGCCGCTGCAATTCCAGCTCTACGCGGATTTCATGGAGAGCTTCAGAGAGAACATGGCGGGCTTGTTGGAGTGTGGCCTGATCGTGGACACAGAGGTTGGGCTTGGCCCTGCCGGCGAGCTGAGGTACCCATCCTACCCGGAGAGCCAGGGGTGGGCGTTCCCCGGCATCGGGCAGTTCCAAGTACGCTCGAATCCCGAGATATTCAGAACTACTCTAGTACTCTGTCACGGCTGGTTCAAGTTGCTCAAAAAACGAGTCGTTCCTGCAGTGCTACGACAAGTACCTAGAGGAGGATTTCAGAGCGGCAGCGACGGATGCCGGACACCCGGAGTGGGAGCTCCCCGATGACGCCGGGGAGTACAACGACGCCCCTGACGACACGCGCTTCTTCACGGCGGACGGCGCCGGCGCGACGTACCTCACCGAGAAGGGGAGGTTCTTCCTCACATGGTACTCCAGCAAGCTGATCGAGCACGGCGACAGGATCTTGGACGAAGCCAACAGGGTCTTCCTGGGCTGCACCGTCAAGCTCGCCGCAAAGGTACGTCTCGCACTGACATCTGCAGCGAGAAAGAAATTGCTGAAGAAAACGACGAGCCTGATTTTGCAGGTGTCGGGGATACACTGGTGGTACAGGCACCCGAGCCACGCGGCGGAGCTCACCGCCGGGTACTACAACGTCGACGGGCGGGACGGCTACCGGGCGATCGCGCGCATGCTGGCGCGGCACGACGGCGCCGTCCTCAACTTCACCTGCGCGGAGATGCGGAACTCGGAGCAGGCCGAGGAGGCCATGAGCGCCCCGGAGGAGCTCGTCCAGCAGGTGCTGAGCGCCGGGTGGAGGGAGGGGACCGAGGTGGCGTGCGAGAACGCGCTGCCCAGGTACGACCGGCGGGCGTACAACCAGATGCTGAAGAACGCGCGTCCCAACGGCGTCGACCTCGGCGGCGTCCCGGCGCGCCGCCTCGCCGCGGTGACGTACCTCAGGCTCACGGACCAACTCCTGGCCGGGAACAAGTACCGGGCCTTCAAAACCTTCGTCAGGAAAATGCACGCCGATCAGGCAAGCCCAGTTTTAGCGCCTTTGGCGGGCTATGAGCCTGTGACTTCTTACGACGTGCTCTGGGCTGTGTGTTTTTTTGTTTCAGGATTACTGTGCCGATCCGGCCCAGTACCACCGGCCCCTGAAGCCTCTGGAGCGGTCGAGGCCGGCGGTACCCATGGACCAGCTGCTGGACGCGACGTCGCCGGAGGAGCCATACCCGTTCGATCCCGAGACGGACATGAGCGCCGGCGGCGACCTCGCGGAGCTCATCGACTGGGCGTTCGACAAGATCGAATGGATATTCGGTTGAAAATGCCGCTCTTTGTACCCCACCCAGGCAAATCGGGTCGATACACGCACCCTTGCCGTAACTAGTAGGCCAATTAGTAGTACCGGACGTCTCTCAGCAATATGTCCACGAAAAAGAATAATCCATTCGTGGGATACTAATACAAGAAGCATGCATTGTTTTTTTTAGAAAAGACCATCATGACTAGTTTTATTGATTGAAAATAGGAATTACATTGTCCACAAGGTTTGAAACAAGAAAGCCTAAAGGCTCATCCGTCCAACTAAGAAAAATCTTATTACAATAACTGTAGTTTTTTTTTGAGTTGATACAATAACCGTAGTTAGTTAGCACATGCGCTGCTTGGTTACAAGGACGTGGGCAGCACTGAAATTTGACCTTCCTGATCAACGAAGAAAGATCCACACACTTGGTAAAAATAGCAGCTGCTTCATCCCATCATCTAGATTGACCATCACATGATTCTATTACCGTTGTGGAGTCCGACTCTGCTTCAATCTGGGGGAAACCAAGTGAATTTGCAAGAAGCACGCATTGTTTATTGCACGATTTATGTGCTGTCGGGCAAACAAAACAGAAGAACAGAAATGCAACGGTTACGGACTCGCGGGACTGATCAGAACAGCAACGAAATGCGATTCCACGACACACCACCGGTGCATGTGCGCGCGTACGTGCCCGTACCCTGCGTTGCATTCAGTGCATGCATCATGCCCGTCGATCGTAAAGTTTGACAACCACACTGGTCCCACGCAAGAAAAATGGAAAATATATTGCTAAATGTGACTTGTTGTGTAGTGGCCTTTCCAAAATGATTTGACGAAAAGCACGTGAACCCGCCCAGATGGACGGAGCAGCAATGGTACGAGTGGTACCGCGTGACGCCGACCGATGGGGGGTTTTGGAAACGTGCATAAGAGAGAGCAGTAACGGTGGCCGTTGGACGGCTCGCGTCGATCGATTAGTGCGAGATTTTCTAGCGGCGGGGAGGCGCTCCGTCGCAGCGCATCGACGTACGTACTGACATGACATGCCCTGATCCCTTTGGGTAGGTAGCTGATCGATCGGCATCGTGGCCTCCGAGCCTGGGCGGTCGGTGCGGTTGCAAGCCTGGGCCGCATGCCTGGGCAAAGCTGCTGCCTGGTATGTGCCTGAGATTTTTAATTTTCTAGCCTGGTCAGGCAGCCTGGAGAGGTAGCTGTTTGAATTGTGTGCTGGGCCTGGGAGGAATGAACAAACATAAAACTGACAAAGCAGCCCATAACTCATCTATAACCTGCTGGATCAGCGTCAGGCTGATGTTGCCTGCTGTCCAGGCGGATGGAAGGGGACGCCTGGCAGGCTAATCTCATGCCTGGGCGATTCAGGCCAGGCTCGCACCAAAATTCTCAGGACACCAACCAAACGAACTTCAGGCAGACTTCAGGGAAGCTCCAGGCCAGGCATCCCGCGACGTGGAAGCGAACCAAACTAGCCCTAAGCGCTGCGCACGCGACAGAGCTGGCGACTGGTCGATCCACCTTACGCATTTCACGATAACAACGCCTTTTTTTACTGCTTACGCTGTTCGTCAACACGACTACGTGCAAGAGCGCAAGAGACCCCACGATCATTTCTCCTGTTTGCGGTAGCATCATCGATCGGCACCACAGATTACCAGCATCAAAATAATCTTGCAATGTTATGGCCGGCAAACTCACGGTACAGCACAGTGTGTTTTAAGGTTTTGACGGAGAACGACAGATCCCATGCCCTTGCGATTTGTGACCGCGCATGTGCAACGTGCCAGCTAATCCAACTGGAAGCACTGAATGCCCGACAGAGATCATCGAACGCCCGGGTCGAGATGTTGAGAACCGCCGGCCGCATCCAAAAGGCGCGGCGTGGCCTGGGCGGGAGGAGCCCCGGTCTCGCCTTTCAGCAGTTAATGCCCTGTTTGTAATTGCTATGTTCCACAACTCCGCTCCCGGAGCGGATGAAGCTGCAGTTTTTTCGCTTCGCAGATTTTCGGAGTCGGTGGATTGTCGAACAAGGTCTAGGTGTGCACGGAGCATATGGCATAGCAACCTGATGGCAAACATGTACGAGAGCTGCTGATGAATCAATTGCTTAAAAGTACTTCCTCGGTTCTATAATGTAAGATTTTTTTTTCTGAAGAGTAAAAAGCAAAGTTAAAAAAAGCATGCCAACTAAAAAAAGAAGGTAAAAACCATGGATAAACTGAAGTTAAGTTTATCTGAACTCGCAATCAGCACCAGCCGTGATTGTAGCATTCCGGAGTTTTTTTTTTTTTTTTGAATAAGTAGCATACCGGAGTTGCAACATGCTGCAGCAGTGTCAGTGCACGACCAACACGGGGAATAAAATTCGGTTGCGCCCAGTTTCACACACGAAATAGGTACGTACAAACAACAGATGCGGTTCTTTGGGTAGCCGTAAGATAGTCACCTGAGCAGAGAAGATCGGTCTATTTGTGTAACCGTCTGACGGAGTGTTAGTCTTTTTGGAAACGGGGTGTTGATATTTTCGTTTGATGATACAAAGTTCATCGAAAGTACATTATGTGTGATGGTACACGGTCACATGTCAATACATTTTCTTTTGTTTTAAAGAAACACAATTTTATTATAAAAGTTAACCAAAGGTACAAAGCACTCTAAACATAATTAAAAAAATACATCAAGGTGGACCACCGAACGACCACTACCACTGTCGTACCGAGCCGTTAACACACCATTGTAGCTGCCCCACACCTGAGCCGGCCTAACCTTATTAATGATAACTGAAAAGTCTTCGTGCACATGTCCTTGAAGATCAACGCCCTAAAGCCATTGTCGTGACTGTTGAATCGACCACACCAGATACTGCCGCGCACTTATGACGAGAAAACCTAACAGCCAAGAGATTGTAGGAATCTACACTCGAGTTCCATCGACTCCGTCATGACAGATGAATTCAAGGATCAAAACCCAAAAGACCAATTCAAAGATGAAGCGCTGCCATTTGCTCAGGCCTCG
>NC_041382.1:210147393-210163585 GCF_002162155.2 Triticum dicoccoides | reverse complement strand
CCCGGTCACCGACTAGTCAAAAAACTGACCCAGACGAGCGCCTCAAACACCCATGCTGACTGCCACCCCTCTATCCAGTCCAAATACAGGGCAGATATGCGGATGCCCGGGCGCGTCCACGCCGGATCCGATAGGCCTACCCCACCACAAATTGCATCAAATCCACCTCCTCGACCTACCGAATCCATTTTCTCTCTCACCTCTTCCTCCTCCGTGCCGGACCTTTCATAGCTACGCCACCACCCTTGCTCCACAGTCGTTTCGAGCCACAGTGCCGCCAGCACCGACACAACATTCCTCTCTATCGTGTTCGCCGCCGCAGACATTGTCGCCGGCCCGGATGCCACCATGGTATGTTTGGCAACTATTCGAGCTACCCCTTGCGCTCTATGTGTTCGATACATTGTCCGACACCGTTTTTTGTGTTCATTCGCAGGGAAAGTGATGGACTCTGATGCTTCGTCGGACGAGGAGTATGGACCGACGGAACTTGATAAAATGATTGAAGATAAGTTCTTTGATTCGTCGGATTCAGACGAAGAAGTGGGCATGAGCATGCAAGAGGAAATGGACCGGCAGGTGGAGCATATTGTCAACTTAAAGGGCTCGATCAAAGGGAGAAGAGTGACCTGAGGGTCTCCGGAGCACGGCTACTGCACACGGACTACTTTGCTCCGGAACCAACTTTTTCAGATGATGCATGGTTTCATCGTCGTTTTCTTATGCGCAAACCATTGTTTTTTGCGCGTTGTGGAGGGAGTAGGGGCACACAATGACTACTTCAAACTCACAAGGGATTGTTGCGGCCAACTTTCTTTCTCTGCTAAGCAGAAATGCACGACTGCTCTGAGGATGCTTGCACTTGGTACTACCGCTGATGCCATTGGTGAGATGGTCCGGATGGAGGAGAGTACATGCTTGAATACTACTGTTAGGTTTGTCCGCGCCGTGGTGCAGGTGTTTGGAGCAGAGTATCTAAGAGAACCAAATGTGCAGGACACATAATAGTTGTTGGCTATTGGAGAAGGGTTTCCAACACTGCTCGGATCAATTGATTGCATGCATTGGTAATGAAAAAACTACCCAAAGGTTTACGGGGAATATATTAAGGTCACACCATAGAGGCCACCATCATACTGGAAGCAGCGACATCACATGACTTATGGTATTGGCATGCTTTCTTTGGAATGTCGGGTTCTCACAATGACATCAACATGCTTCAACGGATCTCCTGTGTTCAGGAGGCTTTGTAATGGAGAATCACCGCCGTGCAACTGCACGTCAATGGCAACATGGGATACTATCTTGCCTATGACATCTATCCTCAGTGGGCGGCATTTGTGAAGACCATATCTGAACCAAAAGGCAACAAACAAAGCCACTTTGCAACAATGTAGGAAGCAACCAGAAAGGATGTGGAGAGGGCATTCGGAGTGCTTCAAGCTCGTTGGGGAATTATTCGTGAAACTGCAATGATGTGGGAATCAAAAACTTTGTGGCAGCTAATAACATGTTGTATTATTTTGCACAATACGATTGTCGAGAATGAAGGTGATGGCGTAGCCCAAACCAATAATTTTAAAGCGCCTGAAGAACAAGTTCAAATCCCCAAAAATCAAGATGCAAAGCAACTTATGAACTTTCTGCAGATGCATCAAAATCTTTGAGATCATCAGTGCACACGTAGCTACTCAGTGATCTTGTGAAGCATATGTGAACGCACAATGGAAACGAAAGAGCTAATGTTTGAGTTGTGCACTTAAAAAATTATGTAAGAACTACATATTTTGCTACCAATATTTGTTATTTACGTGCGACATTGGCGTGTATGATGGATGTGCATGGATTTGAAAGTCCAGATTTGAGGTATGTAACTGCTAGGCACAACATATGAGGCGGTCCGGCTACATCCGCTGGCATGCGCGGGCGTGTTCACGAACATATAGAGGGGTGGATTTGCCTGTTCGGCTGTAGATGTTCTAAAAATTCCAAACCTAAACTACTAGCTAGAGCACTGAGATTCGCCTCTTCGTCATCAATCGCCAGAGTGCACGCCTGTCGATGGAGGGGGTGAGGTGGGCGACCACACATGGCTCTCAAATCACCACATATTAGAGGGTGTTTGGTTGAGTTTATTTTTTTTAACTTTTGCACTTGGCTTATAAACAAAAAAAATACCTCCTTCATTTCTTTTTAGTCTGCATATACAATTTGTCTTAAGTTGAACTTTATAAAGTTTGACCAACTTTATAACAAAGTAATGTCAATATTAACAATACGAAGTCAATATCATTAGATGCATCATGAAATAAATTTTCAAGCTATATAATTTTGTAGATGTTGATATTTTTAAGATAAATTTGGTCAAATTTTGCTTAGTTTGACTTTAAACAAATTTTATATGCGAAGTAAAAGGAAACATAGGAACTATTTTATGGGCTCGTGGCTTCGGCTTTTGCCATAATCCAGAGACAATGAGAACTTTGTCCTAGTCGTACATACGTGACGACCCTGTATTTTTTTCCCCGGATAACGTATTTAAACCTGATATACTGTTGGCTTGCCGCTCTAAACACACGTGAACGAATCAGAACACTCAGATACCCAATCTTCTCCTAGTGACAAGGAAAATATGATATCAACCCTGAAGCTGGGCTGTGAGCGGTAACCAAAATCAAGCAGTTCACCTCGCCTCGCTGGAGAAGGACCCGCCCTCCTCCTCCCTCTTTCGCAGTATAAATAGACCCCTCGAGCTCCCCTGCAACACCCAGCAAACCAAGCTCGGTGAGTGAGTGAGCACGCAAACCAGTGTTTGTAGCCAGCAGCCGCAATGGCTGGGAACATGCTAGCCAACTATGTCCAAGTCTACGTTATGCTGCCGGTAAGCTCCATTCTTCCCGCTAAGCACCATGGCACGGACAAACCATTGCAAGGATCTAGAAACTCAGATTATCGTGCATCTGATACCCAACTTATCAACAAGATCTGAGACCTCAGATGCAGTATTTTGCACTAACCTTGTCTTCACTTCCACTGTGAGAATAGCTGGACGTCGTGAGCGTCGACAACAAGTTCGAGAAGGGCGATGAGACCAGGGCGCAGCTGAAGAAGCTGACGGAGGCCGGCGTGGACGGCGTCATGATAGACGTCTGGTGGGGGCTGGTGGAGGGCAAGGGCCCCAAGGCATACGACTGGAGCGCCTACAAGCAGGTCTTCGACCTGGTGCACGAGGCCGGGCTCAAGCTGCAGGCCATCATGTCGTTCCACCAGTGCGGTGGCAACGTCGGCGACATCGTCAACATCCCCATCCCACAGTGGGTGCGCGACGTCGGCGCCACCGACCCGGACATTTTCTACACCAACCGCGGCGGGACGAGGAACATCGAGTACCTCACCCTTGGAGTGGATGACCAGCCTCTCTTCCATGGAAGAACAGCCGTCCAGGTTAGCTAAGCTAAATCGCCATTCCAGTTCTCCTGCATATATGGTGATTCAGATGACTGAGATGAGTCTTGGCAACAGCATAGTTATGATTTTGATAGGCCCAGTGTGTCTTTGTGGCTGCGACAGATGTATGCTGATTACATGACGAGCTTCAGGGAAAACATGAAAAAGTTCTTGGATGCCGGTACCATCGTGGACATTGAAGTGGGACTTGGCCCGGCTGGAGAGATGAGGTACCCATCCTATCCTCAGAGCCAGGGATGGGTCTTCCCGGGCGTCGGAGAATTCATCGTCAGTGTTTTTTTTGTTGTTGCCAAATACTCTTCTGTCCTTACAAAATACTCTTATACTTCCTCCGTCCCAAAATTCTTGTCTTAAATTTGCCTAGATACGGATGTATCTAATACTAAAACGTGACTTGATACATCCGTATTTAGACAAATCTAAGACAAGAATTTTGGGACGGAGGGAGTACATGTAACATGTGATGACCAAAGGCAGTTTAATCTTTGTCCAAGAGACGATTTGCACTGAAAAAGGTTCTCCCAGTGGTAAAGTGATTCTGATCATAAGCGATGTTGGATAAAATGGCAATTCCAAATTATTACTACTTATGGCTTTTGAGAGATCATGCTCTCTTTTTTAGCAAAGTATCAGAAGCAAACATAAGACCATGGCCCCACAATTAAACGGTAAAAGCAGTGGACATCAAATGTACATCCAACTAAACAGACAGGCATGAATTAAAACGGATGCAAAAATAATACCATAACAAGTAAAGACAAAAGGGCTCCAATTAACTGTTTTAACTAAAACAATAATAATCTGCAGTGTTATGACAAGTACCTGGAAGCAGACTTCAAAGCAGCAGCGGCAAAGGCTGGCCATCCTGAGTGGGAATTGCCAGACGATGCTGGAGAGTACAACGACACTCCCGAGAAAACCCAATTCTTCAAGGACAACGGAACATACCTCACCGAGAAGGGGAAGTTTTTCCTGTCATGGTACTCCAACAAACTGATCAAGCACGGTGACAAGGTCTTGGACGAAGCAAACAAGGTCTTCTTGGGATGCAGGGTGCAGCTGGCAATAAAAGTAAGTACCATCCTACAGATCTCAGTATATTATAGTAGAAAAGATTGCAAAAATGATGATTCAGTTGAGAAGTTGTGCCTGATAAACAACAAAAAAATGCACAAATTCACCCTAACATAGTGTATAAGCTTACGGAAGGAGGAAGTATATACAACTCACATTGCTTAATCTAGAATGTAATGAGACATGATCCAATGTTTGGTTGCAGATCTCTGGCATTCACTGGTGGTACAGGGTTCCAAACCATGCAGCCGAGCTCACAGCCGGGTACTACAACTTAGATGACAGAGACGGCTACAGAACCATAGCACGCATGCTCACAAGGCATCATGCTAGCATGAACTTCACTTGTGCAGAGATGAGGGACTCGGAGCAAAGCGAAGAGGCGAAGAGCGCACCAGAAGAACTAGTCCAACAGGTAACCACAGCATTAGCAACCGCCCAGTATTTTATGGCTCAGGAATTTACAATTATCTTTTACGGAAACACTGAAGCACTTCTCATCAAAAACCTTAGGTGCTGAGTGCTGGATGGAGAGAGGGTTTACATGTGGCGTGCGAAAACGCACTCGGTCGATTTGATGCCACTGCTTACAACACAATACTCAGGAACGCGAGACCGAAAGGCATCAACAAGAATGGCCCTCCTGAGCACAAACTGTTTGGGTTCACCTACCTCCGGTTATCGAATGAGCTACTGGAGGGACAGAACTATGCCACTTTCCAAACTTTTGTTGAGAAAATGCATGCTAACCTGGTTAGTGCCACCCATGCATGTTTAAAATAAAACAGATGTATCATTTGCAAGCCTATTTTAAATAATCTATAACTCTTTGCAGGGTCATGACCCAAGTGTTGATCCAGTGGCGCCTTTGGAAAGATCAAAGCCAGAAATGCCAATTGAAATGATCCTGAAAGCAGCGCAGCCAAAACTGGAGCCATTCCCCTTTGATAAGAACACCGACCTGCCAGTTAAAGATCACACTGATGTCGGGGATGAGGTGCTCCTTGCCCCTGTGTAGAAATCTTTCTCTACCTTCATAAAATAATGTGCATCACTTATGCAGTCTACGAGAGGGTCAAGAGGCACTTGTGAGAATTGAGGTGCGCAGGAAATAAGCCGCCGAGGATAAATAAACTGTGTGCTACAATGTTATAGCCATATAGTGTGGCAATACTATTGTACTGGTAACATGAGGTTGTATGCTTTTCCGATGAGCTGCAGTTCATAGGAACTTCCGCCCCACTTTGCTGTGTGTATATGAGTGAATAAATAAAACAGTTTGTGCTTGTAACTTAATGATCGTGAAGTTTTTAGCCGTATAAATGGAACTGCCGTCCAGGCTTCTGCTGTTAAGCGTTCAGACTATTTTACATCCACTGAGTGGTCACTACAAATAGAAAGCGCGAGCTGTGAAACGGTAATTATTCACAAAAGGAATTAAGATAAGTATCCAGCTAAACAAACTGATATTCAATGATGTCATGAGAGCCTAAAATCAGAGTGGTGAAGCGAAGAGCGCCTAAATGAAAAATGATTTGGACAATGATTGGTTTCTAAGTTTTACTCTGATGCAGAGTAACAATGGCCCATAGCTACAGTTCATGTGATGGTGCAGTAAAAATAGAGAATCGTAGTGCAGTAGTTAACAGAACACAATGGAAATCTGTCAGATAACTGAAAAAATAGGTTGTTTCCAACCAGCGGAGACCATCAAACATGTCTCCAATGGGCTATGGGCATACCATGTCTGTGGATCGTCATGTGCTGTGCTCCCTAATAAGAAGGCAGTGATGAGAAGACTCGGCATAAAAGATAAGACCGCGGTCTCAAACTACGAGGTTAAAGCTGCAACAGATGTCCCTGGACTCTAGGAAAGTAACATCAAAGCGGAAACCCATGAATACACACAAGACACATTCCTTCCATGCATATCCTATGTTCTTATACAGTTTAATCTACTCCAACTGCAGTTATTGCTAGTTATTTTATTTTTTGAAAAGCCGTTATTGCTAGTTATCTCTTCTATGATTCAGCCACATCAACTTTGTTGTTTTCAACCTTAATTTTGATGTGTATTGAGTGGTAGGGCATTTGGAATGCCCAATTTTTTGGGAGGGTGAGTTGAGGCATAAACCAAACGGACCGCAGATCTTCTTCATTTGAAAGCCACACCGTTTAGATTCTTCAAAACTAACTTTCCTGTATACTTTATGAATTCTACTCAATGAAAAAATCCCCTCAAAACTAATTTTCCTGTATACTTTATGGGTTCTACTCCAATCAATTTCAGTCTTTTTATAGTTCATCTGCAGCAACCCGCGGGTTAATCTAGTTAGGTGTATACAAAGACTGAAGAGGCAACCAAATACAGCATTTCTTTGAATCTTGGAAAGGAATCAACAAAATGAGAGTTCCTAGGAGATTACTACTTGCTGTTAAGTTATCCGTAACTTTCTCATGCTTCTGTTTCAATCAACTGGCCAAGAAAGTGCGTAGGAGAAGTCCTCAAATTCGCCGGCAATGAGATGGAAACACGCGCTCAGGCAAACTCTGTTTGACTGAAGTAAGAATTTAGCTCACCAAGGGCGCTCGCTGAGGAATGAGGACGAAGTTGTCGGGCGGAGAGGCTCGGGTAAGGGTGTCCGAAGATCGCAATCGCGCCGCGAGAACGAGCTCCCGACGACGGCGACGCGTGCAAATAGTCACCGGATCAGATCCCGTGGGAATGGAACTGCGGAAGGAATGGGCCGGCGCCGCACCTGCGGGCGAGAGAGAGGCTCGTCTGCTGGATGCCGAGGGGGCGCGACCTTGCGCGTGTGCTTAATGAGGACGCGGTGTGGCGGAGGGAAAGATGAGAGATCGCCGTCGGCCGCGGCGAGCCCCCATTGATGGCGGGTCAGAGGGTTTGATTTTAGGCGCTTCCGCAGTGAGAAATACCAAGGTGAACCAGGATGCCAGCGCACCCTATATGCGGATTTTTTTTTAGTAATTATAAAAAGCCCAAAAATTAAGTTAAATATGATCAATTATTGTACTCGTACACATTATTTTGGGCAGAAAAAAACAAATCAAAATGCTATATACAAGTACTGTTTATGCTTCTTTGTCCTCATAATTTTTTTCCTTAAAGTCAACAGGAATAATTCCTTGGTCAAATATTTTATACGGTACAATACTTAATCATATTTGATTCTATAAAAATGTTAAATTGTTTGACTTTTTATATAATTACTAAAAAATGTGCAGATTGCAGTGCTCTTTCGACCTGAGGTTGGCACCATACGATGAACTGAATAGTAGAATCTAATAGCAAAAAATAAATAATTCTAAATTTTGGTTAACATACATTATCCATTCTACCTGACAAAGAAAATTGTCGTATTCTTGACAAAGAAAACCGGCCCTCCAAATTGGTTCAAACATGGATTTTTTTTATAGTTTTGTTTTGGTGTTTTTTTAGAATACCACAATTGTCATTTCTTCGTTGAACTTCACACGTGAGTAGAACACGCAGTCATGTATGTTACAACCAAATTTGCCAGCATTCATGGACTTCCGTGGTAGAATCTACCATTCAAGTGTATTGTATTTTCATGAGCGTGGTTTGTGAAAAAGTTTATCCTCAACCTCAACCTCGAGCACAAAAGGACCTGTCAGAAAAAAAAAAGAATCTCAGTCACACTTAGCATGTGTTGCAGCCTTGAAGTATCAAAAGTTCTCGAACTTAGATGGTGCCCTTAAATGGTATAACAAACACCAGACTGAAATGTTTATTTCAGACAGAAGTTTCATTCAATTTGTTGCGCAAGCTAGTGATCCATTTTTTTCATAGCCAGGATCCTTTCTCAGGATGAAGGAGTGAGTAATTATCATTAAGTTTCAGTGACCCAAGCTGCGAGTGCGAGTGCATAACAAATTATGAGTTATCTCTCGCTTAACTTTGAAATGGGTAAGAGAACGAATCTTCTTCCATCTTCAAACGGTAAAAACCAAGATGTGTACATGTGCTTACGGGATGAGCTTAATAAATTCTTGGATACTAGATTGAATAATGTCAGTAGTAATTTAGAATTATTTAAAAAAATTACCATTTTTTATTTTATTGTTCACAAATGGTGCGCCTGGACCCACATTTCAAAAAACCATGCTCTTGATAGCCACCGCTAGTCTGCTCTGCTTCCAATTGTGTGACTAACACTGTACCGAACATTTCGTAAAAGTTCTTTTTATCACATATTGCATATTCATTCACTCCTTCCTGCCAATGTTGATCGGGTTGACAAATCTCTTACCTTACTGCGCCCTAATAGGCCATAACTTCATGACTACCTAGACAACTGAGGTTGGTGTTGAATCCATTGCAAGCCCTAAGACCCTAAGCTTTCCCATAGGATGCTGGCGAAAAGAATACCAATGACATTGGCACAGGTGTTGGCGCCAATCTTTGGAAGTCGGGTGAGGAATGGTCTCTCTAGCTCACATTGTGATCTATTAGATTGATGCAAGTCCGCAACATCGCCGATGAAATAGGGCGAGAAACATAGATGAGATCGACGCAAATCTGCAAAAAAAACTGCGGCTCTAGAGTTGTGTTGTGGTAAACTTACTTTTTATAGTCTTTTCATGAGAAAACAACAATTGAATATAGGGAAAATATGTTAAAACAACTTATAACTCAATAAAACTTGGTTGGACTAATGAGTTACTATAATCCATCACAATGATTAATGCAGTGATGTGAAGTGAAATTTCAAATGCTATGCTAATAAAGAAATCGGCCATGGTGTTTGCTGGGAAAAGAAATTATCCAGATATAACAAAGTGACAAAACAAGGAAATCTTACTGGCCAACTGAAGCCCAAGCACCGTCGACACATGTCTGTCACTCATTGGCCAGGGCGCAATCCAAATGGAGGTCAGGCGACGCAGCATGCCACAAGCCGGTGCCACACGGCGCGCGCGCATTGGCCGCGAACTTATCCAGTCAGATAAGGTTTCGCGCCGCATAGGACAGCAACACGCTACACGTCCTCCTCATATATTTTTTGCAGTCGATCGAGAGATCGCTAGCTTCTCAAGAGGGATAAGAGAGAAACACAGAGCAAGAAGAGAAGAGAGAAGCAAAGCTTGAGATGGCGCAAACCATGGCGTCCATGACCGGCCTGTCGCAGGGCGTGCGTCTCCCAGGCCCGGCCGGCAGGCGCGCCAGCAGGTTCACCGTGAGGGCGTCGTCGGCGGAGGCCGAGGCCGCCGGCCGCCGCGCGGTCCTTGGCCTCATGGCCAGCGGAGTCGTCGGGAGCGCGTTCGCTCAGGTGGTGCACGCCGGCACCGTCGCGGCCATCAAGGTTGGCCCCCCGCCGCCGCTCTCCGGTGGACTCCGTGAGTGCCTCCAGCCGCTCGTACATCATCTATACTCGCTTTACACAATAATAATATAGTATAGCAAGGAGTAGAATTTTACGCCTGATCTGATGGATGATTTGGGTGTGTGTGTTCAGCCGGAACGGACAACTCGGACGAGGCAAGGGACTTCGACCTGCCCCTGAAGAACCGGTTCTACCTGCAGCCGCTGCCACCGGCGGAGGCGGCGGTGCGGGCCAAGGAGTCGGCCCAGGACATCCTCAACCTCAAGCCGCTCATCGACAAGAAGCAATGGCCGTACGTCATGAACGACCTCCGCCTCAGAGCCTCCTACCTGCGCTACGACCTCAAGACCGTCATCTCCTCCAAGACCACCAAGGAGGAGAAGAAGGACCTCAAGGACCTCACCGGCAAGCTCTTCGCCACCCTCGACGGGGTAAGAAACCTACCATCTCGCAATTTCAGCTATTACCTTATGTCTCTTCAGAAACATGGCCATCTTAATTCTTACTGCATCAAACCTGAACATTTTCTCAAGAAGAATTGCAGGACTAACAGGTGTGAGCTTCTCCATTTTGTTTGCAGCTTGACCATGCAGCCAAGATCAAGAGCCCCACCGAGGCCGAGAAGTACTACGGCGAGACCAAGACTGTTCTCGGCGATGTCCTCGCCAAGCTAGGCTAGATGGATCCGCATAATGGCCGTGTTGCTTTCAGGCCTTTTATGTTTGTTCATATTTGGAAGCCGGCAATGTAACTTCCCTGTTGATAATATGTCAACAAGCACTTAAGTATGATTCTATCTTGAGATTCAGTCATATGAAGAGTAAACATTAAGACAAACTGCGCACAAATCCAATGTAACAACGAATAGTAACTTGCAGTTAGAGCTCAACAGCCACGAGTACACAGTTTAGTCCAACCGAATAATTCATCCAAATCTTCTTTTGCTTTTTTAGTTATTAATATTAATTCCCAGTCAGTAAACACCGTGCCAAATTTTTTTTTAGAGGGGTTTCCCCACGATTTTCATTAAGAAAACCATATAGAAGTTCATACAAGCATCAGCCTAGTCATCCGGGACATATCCCAAACTGCTTGATCAACGGGAACAGCAAAGACCAGCTAAACATACCGCCAGGCTTAAATCTAGAACCACAGCTACCAACATCTCCAAAAGAGGGCTACAAGTTCCAAACCAATGACAACAATGACGTGCCAAGTATTTGAGATCTAACAGAAATCAGCTACCCAATGCTACAACTCCAGCTGATAAGTGTTTATCCTGTCACGAATATATTATTTCGACATTTCAGTTGAATGGGCTAGAAAGACTTGAGAAGAGAACACCTCAATCCTGACACTTAAGAATTCAGTGCTTGTACAAAACTTCCACGAAATTAACAAGTCATTGCAACACCGAGATGTGCTCCGGGTAGATGGTAGCCTTGACAGTTAGGCCTAAGATACACTGCAGTGTTCTGAGAAAAAGGGGTCATTGACTTGCAAGATATTCTCCCCTGTTTATATGAAATGAAAACCTTCCATTGTTTTGTCAAGGACATCAATGTTTCTCTTCCTTTTTTATCTGCAAGAAAAGGAGTATCTCAGTTCTAACATAACTTCGGGCTAGAAAATGGCCCATCTGAAATTGATTTTTTAAGTTGTAGTCGTATGTGAATAAGTGCAACATGTAGTACTCCCTACGTTCACTTTTGTAAGTCGTTTCAGACAACTCAAAATGAGCTGTTTTGCACATTGTCTGAAATGTCTTCAAGGTCTTATAAAAGTGAACAGAGGGAGTATTTCTTATGATGGTCTTATGGAGAATCAGATAATTAGACCCAGGTACCCAATACAAAAAAATGCATGAAGGAAATGACATTTAACAATTCGTTGTAACACCTATACAGACAATTTTTTGCCCTTATGTGACTTGAAATCACAAGAGAAAGATGACATCAAGACAATGCATATCCTAAAAGTACTTCAGTCTGCCATGACAAGGAGAGGGTTCAAATGGACCAATAATGAGTCAAATATAAATAAATTAAATAAAACAACTGTGCATCCCTTTTCTAGTAACATATTTCAAACTTTCAGGTATAACAGAGTGGAACTGTGCAAGTCATTTATCACCGATATGCCAACAAAGTCTTCAATATCTAACAGTTAGCATATTTGGCGGATAAAGTAAAGTTCAACAAAGGGATGATAATTATTCCTGAAACAAAAGCTACAGAACCACATTTACCATTAACAATGGCACGCAGGTCCAAGCTAAGACTTCTCTGCGACATCAGACGCCTCTTCATTTGTATCCACGACTTCAGTTGTTTCGTCATCATCAGCTTTAGTTGCTTCTAGCTGACTCTGCTTTGCCACACCCAAAGCCCTTCTTGATTCGCTGCGGAACTCTCTCTTGGCCGATCGAATCTCCTCGAAACCCTGCTCTATCTTAGCCTCTTTCTCAGGAGGGAAGAAGCCAACTTCCATCCCAGCTAGCTCTGAATACATCTTCTCAATCTTTGCCTTCCAGGCTATTCCCATCTCAGTATCCATTTTGTTGTAAGGTGTCTTCAGGAGGTATTCATCGATCCCACCAGCTTTGTCAATGCACCGTAGTGCATGAGTGGTTACTTTGACTCTAATGTGTCGGTCATGAATATAACTGAAAAGACGTTTCTCCTGAACGTTTGGCTTCCAGTTTCGCCTTGACCTGAACAAAGAAAATGCTCCGTAAGCAAAAGGTGGTCAATATACAAAGATCGGAAGGAGGTAGGGAGATTCTTAAGAAAGGCTTGAGCCACATGGTAAAATAATTAGCAGGCAGTGTTTAAAATTTGCAAGCTGCCAGGATATTTCTGGGTTGTCTAGCACGTAATTAGACATCCAAAATAAATGGTAACACTATCACTTTTGTTAAAGATATCCAAGAATGCAGCTCCTAGTAGGCTAGTACTACTGTGATGCAGGGATGAAAACGGCGCAGAAACGGACGGAACTGGGTGCTATCATATTTGTTTTCATATTTTTTTTGTAGAAGCGGAAACGAATACAGAAACCCCGAAAACGAATACGGAAACAGACACTGAGCGAATACAGAGCGGACACGGAAACAAAACAGTTTGCTGACCAGAACTTAAAACACCCTTGAATAATAGAGAAATATAGACGAAAAACAAACAAATTATGGAATTGTTAACATGTCTACAAAATAATATGGTTGTGTTAGCAACATAGGATAGTATTGTAGTAGTACATGACAATTCCGTATATGGTCAAGTTGAGTACGTGTTTGGCCCCCAAATAATCCATTCTGCTCATTCTACTCATTGTGTCATTGTGTGTTGTTTGGTAGTTGGGCTACAAAGCAGCCATAGGCCCATAGTAGAAACAGAAATTCCATATTGACGGAAACGGAAAGTTCCATTTCCACTTCTGTCCCACCAGAAAAACACCAATCCGTTTTTGTTTCCGTTTCCGCATAAAAAATTCCATTTCCATTTCCGTTTTCATATTTCCTCTCCGTTTCCATTTTTCCTCTGGAAAAGCGGAAACTTCCCACTCCATTTTCATCCCTACTGTGATGCTACAGACAAGATGAAAAGCTGCAAACCAAAAGGTTACAAGGATGATCAGTCATCATTAGCAGCTTTGCACTGGCCAGAGGTCACGGAGTTCCTGAATTAATGTGGTTCGGTGCTTTAGTTCATCAACCAACTAAGAGTTAGTCCACATGACAACTGAATCAAGTAAACACCATCAAGAAAAGTATCTGCTCACAGGAATCAGAGTCTGCGGAACATCTCTCAATCAGCTGCTCGTGGACAACAGACCTTTGGGGCCTTATCCTCTGCTGGGCAGGTCGCACTTCCGCCACCCCACCTGAGACGGTGGCTGACCATGTACAAGCACCCCCAAGCTAGAAGAGAGGATTTCAACTTCATGGTCATCCTGAATGTTTGGTCCATCTGGTGTGAACAGAACAGCAGGGTGTTCCAAGGGGTGAGCAAGGACATCCTGACAGTGCCCAATGGAATCAAGAAGGCCGAGTGGTGGCGATGGGCTTTTAAACTACCGGCTGCATGACTGCCATGAGTAGCTAGGGTGTTTATGTTATGTGTGTTGTCTGTCTATGACTTGGCGTTTGTTGCCCAACTAGTGTAACTATTTTGCTTCTCCTCTCAATGATAAGATGTGCAAACACTTGTTTGCAAGTTTTTCAACAAAATAAGTACCTGCTAGGAACAATTGGATTTATGTATCAAGAATAAGACGAGTGACTGGAATCGTTCTCCTACTCTTCTCCTTCCAAAAAACAGGTGTGCGAAGTTAATAACATTGGATCATGAAGGACCAAATGAATCGTGAGGCCACACTAACAGCTTAAAACGGTGTTGGGCCTGGTGGCAAGGTCGGGAAGGAGATAAATGAGGTTTTGCAAGATTATACGATTTCTGTTTCACACATTTTAAATATGACTGAACTTTGATTGAATTTGTCATTATTGCTACAGAACCAAATAGTGTGGCATAACGTAGCTGAAGCAAGTAAACAGCTTGCTAACTTCCCTGACTAGCTTTCTGAGAAATAACACTGATGAGTACGAAGGGGCTTCCTTTCTCTGTTTTCATGACCTAATAGTGTTCGGCATGGGGCATACGCCGCCTGCAGGTTTCCCTCGCTCTTGCCTGTGAGTGATGAGAGCTTCTATGACTGGTGGGACTCTAGGCTGCATCTCCAACTTCTCTGTGTAAAGGTGTGGCCTCGCTAGGCGTCCTTGTCAAATGGCATCTGTGGAAGCACAGGAACGCCTGTAATTTCGAAAACACGCGCCCCTCCTCTACTCTTCTTTTCCAAACTATTCTGGAGGAGGCCAGAACCTGCGCTTTGGCTGGCGCCAAGGGATTGGCGGCTATCAACCCGTACGATCCACCATATTTGTTGCTTGGGGCTGAGCATACTCTCTATCCTTGATGCTCTTCGAGGAAAAAAAAGGCAGACAATTATATAACTCTAGTGTTACCATAATGCGTGGTGTTACATCATAAAAGCCTGCCTAATCTTCTAGACTCTTGACATTCCAATCATCAAAGAATTGCATGCATCTTGTTCTGATCAAGACTATCAAAGCCGGTACAAAATGGAGTGAATCCCAACAAGACCTGATTTGATCCTCAGCTCATCCAATTCTCAAGTCGGTGCTGATTAAGAAACTACATCAATTACAGAGCTGAACAATCTAATATATGATCAGGGACAGATCCAAGGGGGGGCGAGACCCCCCTGACGTATTTTCCCACCCTTGATAGCGATTACGTATCTAGCTAATCTAGCATCTCTCACGCCTACCCCCCGCCCCCTGTAACACTAATGCAACATAAAGGGTACTTGCCAGGCCACCGGCTATCCTATCTATATCAGATTCCAAATCAGATAGCAGGCCGAAAGGCCCAAGAAAACCCAAGCCGAAGCTCACCATCAGAAGAAAAAAGGCCATGGACATGGACACCTAGCACAAGTCTCCTACCCCTAAACAAAGGCAGAAGTCACGCAATTAGCATCACAGTGAGATCGTTTGTTTATGTGCTGCTGGGATTCAACGCGACGACGTGCCTCCTCCTATCAACGAGGGCAGTTTCGATCCGGCCGATTCTGAGATCGCGGACCAGAAGGAGAAAGGGCCAGCCGGCCACACGGTCAACATGAGCGACAACGAGGCATAGAAGAATGTGAGTTTACTCAGGGCTGAATTTACTCCAAACATTAGATTAATTTGTGCCTTGAGAAATATACAAGTAGAACTGTAGAAACTACAGGCATCAAAACAATAATTGGGAAATTTCCGATTGTCCATTTGTGCTCGTGTGGACATGAAGATATAGATAGCTGGATCAATTCATAAAAAATTCAAACCAATTGGTCCAAAGCTCTCAGCCATGTGAATGAAATGCTAATGCAAATGTAACTTGTGTGCAAGCTATCCAAGAGAACAGTCCTATCAAAAATGTAATATTACTCCTTATTACTGAACAATTAGTACTACCTCTGTAAACTAATATAGATCACTACTTAATGATCTAAAACGTCTTATATTAGTTTACAGAGGGAGTAGGATTTAACTATCTACACCTTATGATTATTAGGGAATACAAGGGGTGGCCTCACTACACCTCTCCCTTTCGTCTCATAACCCCCTCAGCAGCATTTCCTCCATTCTTCATAGTGATTTGTGGCAACATGAACTAACAAAAGCAGCATTTCGCAACTCAAATTCCCAAACAAGA
>NC_041382.1:210115036-210146930 GCF_002162155.2 Triticum dicoccoides | reverse complement strand
GATCTCAAGAAACGTCAAACGCATCATTTTTCCCATTCCAACGACTGAACATATGCATTACGGTTCGGAATGTATGCGCGCATGGATCAGAAGAGATTGCACGAGGGAAGAGGCGGGTGAGAATTTGCATACTTGTTGCCGCCGTCCTCGGAGACCTTGTTGCCGAACTGGATGTGGCGGCCGGCGAAGATGCCGCGCTTGGCCCGGCCCATGACGACCTTGCTATTCGGGAGTATGTTCTTCACTGTGTCCATCACCTCCGCCGGCAGCTTCCCCTCCCCGCCCACGCGGCGCACCACCTTCTTGTAAATCTCCCGCGCCCGGAACGACATCTTACTCTTGCTGCTTCTGATGCTTCGACGGCGGCGGCGGCGGCGGCGGTGGAGGAGGAGGCCGGTTGCCTGCGAGGTTTTCCCGTGCGTGGTGGGGACGACTCTGGTGCGGGTGTGGTTTGGCTCCGTGAGATCTTCCGGCATGTGAGACGCAGTATTTTGGGCCAGACCACACGGCCCATTGTCTGAACGAGTCCACAAGGCGAGGCCCATACACAAGATGCCTTGTTCGTAGTTCCCAAAAACAAAAACAAAAAAATCCTCTGGAGCTGGAACCGGGGTAACGAGCTGCAAGCAAGGGCTGGAGACCCCGTCGTGGACTAAAGCTACGTGGAGCTGCACACTGCGGGAGGAGCACACTAGAGTATCAGCAGAAGAACCCTCGTGAGGCGGACGCCATCCATGTGGTTTTCGCTGGATGATGAAAATTTGGAGCCGGGGGAGGCCCCTGATTTTCAAAAAGAAAAAAAATCCTCAAATTAGTGAGGCTAGATCCGGACGCGTCTAGCCGGCGCCCAGCCACCTAGTATGGTTAGCGAGCGGTCGGTTATTTGAAGAAACTTTTTGTCCCTTTTTCTAATTAAAAAATCTTTTTCATCTAAGTCATTTTCCCGTGACGTATTAAATAGGGTGTGTCTAGAACACATCTAGATGTGCTCTAATTATTGCACATCTAAGTGAGTAAATCAAGCACAAAGAGGAAAAGAAAAAAGAAAAAAATACCCACACGAATCTCAACGTAAAATCAATGATATATGACTTAGATGTGCAATACTTATGGCGCATCTAGATATGCTTTAGCAAAACTGTATTAAATAACAGCACAGCCATATCTTTCGGTGCATGCACTTTATTCTCTTGTGCATTTAATTTTTTGTTTCAAAATTTTAAAAAGGCATAACTTTCAATTTGCGCGTCGGAATTGCAATCTGTTTTCACCGTTGGAATCTTCACGACGTGCTCTTCAAAACTAGATCACGCATGGAATGTTTCGACGAACTTTTGTATGTGCAATTTATTTTCCGTTTCGTGCAACTGTCTAGTAGTCGATGTGCAACCACCTAGCGGTGGATGTGCAACTCCCCCTACTTGTGAGCGTGCATTTTTCACTGATGCAAACAGGTATGAACACATTTGTTTTGGTTTTCATTTTTCTAAAAAAAGTCATAAGTTTTGAAACGAACATCAAAATTAAGATTCGCTTTCACGGTACGCATCCTCATGACGTACTCTTCAAAACTAGATCTTGTATGGATATGTTTCGACGAACTTTTTTGTGTGCAATTTAGTCCCTGTTAGGTGCAAGTGCCTAGTAATTGATGTGCAACTAACTGACACTCGATGTGCAACTTTCCCTCTGCCCCGTGGACATGCAGTTTTCACTAATGCCACATCCACCCTAAAATATCCTCTACCATTGAGATGTGCAACTTCGTCTACTGCCCCGTCCAACTAGCTAGTAGTTGATGTGCAACTTTTCCCCTACTTGTAAATGTGTAGTTTTCACTATTGTTGCCTTGGCCAATAGCCTAGTACTGGATGTGCAACTTTGGATGCTACCATGACCAACTGCCTAACAGTCGTCTTGCAATTTTCTCTCATACCTCAAGGAAGTGTAGTTTTCACTGCAAGCACCTAGTCCCAATCACCCCTTGTTAGTGAGATGTCCAACTTTATGGCCCGCATATAGGCAACTTTTCTTTTCTCTTATGGATGTGTAGTTTTTTACCATCCAACAAATCCCTGCTAGTGAGATGTGCAACTTCGCCTATTGTCCCGGCCAACTGTCTTGCAGACTATGTGCAACTTAGTCTGTTCCACTGCCAACTAAAACTACACATTCACAAGTAGGAAGGGAAAAAGGTTGCACATTGACTACTAGGTAGTTGGCTGCAACAACAGACTAACTTGCACATATCGTTGGTAGGCTAGGGTGGGGCAGGATGTGCACATAGTGAAATAGTACACATCCATGAGTAGGAAGGAGAGTTGCACATCGATTACTAGGTAGTTGGATGGGACAATAAACTAGTTGCATGACTCAAAAAGTTGGTTGCCATGGTTGCTAGGTTGCAACCACATAGGAAAATGGATCATGCAACTCTAAAAATTGGTTTTATAAGAAATTGCACCATGCAATACTAAAGATGCACTGTGTAGTAACAGAGTTACACCATATAGCAGTAAAGTCGGCATAAAAAATCGTCGAAACATACTCATGCGGGATCTCTTTTAAAAGATCTCATCACGGAGATTCCAATGGTGAAAACGGATCTAAATTCGGATGCACGGTTTGAAATATATGACTTTTTAAACATTCAGAAACCCAAAATAAATGCATGTAAATCTGTTTTCTCTAAGTCAAAGTGACTAGTACAAACGCATTTAATGCTGCACCATGCATGCGCTATTAGACAAATCTTTTTCCATGCATGCCTGTGACTGTGAGGGCGTCCGCTCGTTTTAGCCAACGAGCGCGCGCATGATTAGGTAATTGCGATTTATCAAAGGCGAGTGCTACAAATCAGCCGACTGATTTCTCCAGGAAATCAATCGGGTAGCGAACTGTCGGATCCGTCCCTCGTTCCTGTTGGATGGGTCAACGCAGTGCCGCTTCGATCTGCTCTCAACGCATCGATCTGGACTCTGCCTCGTTCTCCTCTGACCTCTGGACACTTGCAGCAGCAAACGCAACGTGTCCATCGTCGTCGTACGTATCGCCGTCCAACTCGCAGTTGCCACTCCACCACGCAGAAAAAACTTGGGCATTGAAGTGAAGCTTCACCGCCAGCGAGATCCATTGGTCGCAGGCTCGCAACACCCCATGCATTACTCCGCCACTGGCAGCTCTGTCGCCGGTGAGATGCATGGTCACAGCACTTGCAGCACCGACGACGAGCTGGGTTGTAGCACCGACGCCTCCGGCCTCCTCTTCCTTGTGTGATGCGATGCAGCACTGTTGCGAACTGCTGATGGCGAGCTGCGTTGCAGCGCGCCTTCGACCTCCTCTCCCTTGGGTGATGTGTTGCAGCACCACCGCGAGCTGCCGGCAGTGAGCTGCGTTGCAGCACCGGCAGGGTGCAGCCCTAACTTCGGCCTCCCTCTTCCCGCTGCGTGGATAAGGAAAGAGTGATGGGTGGTTTGCATGTGGTAAGGAAAGAGTGAAAGGATGTGTGGCGCGTGTAGGGAGCAGTTTACGCGAGTTGAAAATCAGTCGGTTGATTACGATCGTTTTCCTATCGCACGCGAACCACCCATCCCTATCCTTTCACAACGCAATCCCCTTTCTTCTCCGTGGCTTTCTCTCGTACGGTTGCTCGCCATGGCCTTGATTTTTTTCCTCTGCTGCCATTGTTGCTGCTGTGATGGATAACCATCAGTGTTAGGAGAGGAGACATCGACCACCATGCCATCGCTGCTGCAATTCGAGAGGAACGACGGCTGCCACCGCACGCGTCGGTGCTGCAACGCAGCAGGAAGAGGCAGGCCAGAGTTGGGGCTGCACCATGTCGGTGCTGCAACGCAACCCACTGTCGGTAGCTCGCACTGGTGCTGCAATGCAGCACCCAAGGGGAAGGAGGTCGAAGGCGCGCTACAACGCAGCTCGCCGCCAGCAGTTCGCAATGGTGCTGCAACGCATTGATGTCTACTACGCAACCTTCTTCTTGTAGACATTGTTGGGCCTCCAAGTGCAGAGGTTTGTAGGACAGTAGAAAATTTCCCTCAACTGGATGACCTAAGGTTTATCAATCCGTGGGAGGCATAGGTTGAAGATGGTCTCTCTCAAACAACCCTGCAACCAAATAACAAAGAGTCTCTGGTTTCCCCAACACACCCAATACAATGACAAATTGTATAGATGCACTAGTTCAGCAAAGAGATGGTGATACAAGTGCAATATGGATGGTAGGTATAGGTTTTTATAATCTGAAAATATAAAAATAGCAAGGTAACTAATGATAAAAATGAGCGTAAATGGTATTGCAATGCATTGAAACAAGGTCTATGGTTCATACTTTCACTAGTGCAAGTTCTCTCAACAATAATAACATAATTGGATCATATAACTATTCCTCAACATGCAACAAAGAGTCACTCCAAAGTCACTAATAGCGGAGAACAAACGAAGATATTATGGTAGGGTACGAAACCACCTCAAAGTTATCCTTTCTGATCGATCTATTCAAGAGTTCGTAGTAAAATAACGTGAAGCTATTCTTTCCGTTCAATCTATCCTAGAGTTCGTACTAGAATAACACCTTAAGACACAAATCAACCAAAACCCTAATGTCACCTAGATACTCCAATGTCACCTCAAGTATCTGTGGGTATGATTATACGATATGCATCACACAATCTCATATTCATCTATTCAACCAACACAAAGAACTTCAAAGAGTGCCCCAAAGTTTCTACCGGAGAGTCAAGACGAAAACGTGTGCCAACCCCTATGCATAAGTTCACGAGGTCACGGAACTCGCAAGTTGATCACCAAAACATACATCAAGTGGATCACGTGATATCCCATTGTCACCACAGATAAGCACATGCAAGACATACATCAAGTGTTCTCAAATCCTTAAAGACTCAATCCGATAAGATAACTTCAAGGGAAAACTCAATTCATCACAAGAGAGTAGAGGGGGAGAAACATTATAAGATCCAACCATAATAGCAAAGCTCGCGATACATCAAGATCGGACCACCTCAAGAACACGAGAGAGAGACCAAACACATAGCTACTAGTACGTACCCTCAGCCCTGAGGGTGAACTACTCCCTCCTCGTCATGGAGAGCGTCAAGATGAGGAAGATGGCCACCGGAGAGGGATTCCCCCCTCCGGCAGGGTGCCGGAACAGGTCTAGATTGGTTTTCGGTGGCTACAGAGGCTTCTGGCGGCAGAACTCCCGATCTATTCTGCTCCCCGATGTTTTTAGGGTATATTGATATATATAGGCGAAAGAAGTCAGTCAGGGGAGCCACGAGGGGCCCATGAGGGTGGGGGCGCGCCCAGGGGGCAGGCACGCCTCCTTGCCTCGTGGCCACCTCGAAGCTTCCCTGACGTCTACTCCAAGTCTCCTAGATTGCTTCCGTTCCAAAAATAACTTTCCCGAAGGTTTCATTCCGTTTGGACTCCGTTTGATATTCCTTTTTTTCGAAACACTAAAATAGGCAAGAAAACAACAATTTGGGCTGGGCCTCCGGTTAATAGGTTAGTCCCAAAAATAATATAAAAGTGTATAATAAAGCCCATAAACATCCAAAACAGATAATATAATAGCATGGAACAATCAAAAATTATAGATACGTTGGAGACGTATCAAGCATCTCCAAGCTTAATTCATGCTCGTCCTCGAGTAGGTAAATGATAAAAACAGATTTTTTGATGTGGAATGCTACCTAACATATTTATCCATGTAGTTCTCTTTATTGTGGCAAGAATATTCAGATCCATAAGATTCAAGACAAAAGTTTAATATAATAATAATAATAATAATAATAATAATAATAATATTTCAAGCATACTAACCAAGCAGTTATGTCTTCTCAAAATAACATGGCCAAAGAAAGCTATCCCTACAAAATCATATAGTCTGGCTATGCTCTATCTTCATCACACAAAATGTTTAAATCATGCACAACCCCGATGACAATCCAAGTAATTGTTTCATACTTTTGATGTTCTCAAACTTTTTCAATCTTCACGCAATACATGAGCGTGAGCCATGGACATAGCACTCACTACAAAAAAAAGACACATCCATGACATTTTGGGCCGAACGAAAAAAAATTATGTCATACATATGACACTTCTATGACGATAATTGTGACAAAACCCGGTATCATCATAGATGTGGTGGGCTCCTATTTCTATGACAAAAAATCATGATAGAAAATGGGCTTTTCGTCCTGGCGGGCCGGAGACGCAGTTGCATGACATTCTTTAGGCCGTCCATGGCGGAAAAAACCGTGGTAGAAGCGAGGGGGAGGAAAATTTCGGGGAGTTCCCTGTTATGGTGGGAGGTCGGGGGCCGAGCGATGCACGTTTCTCTCGTACACGTACGCGCGTGTGTGCGAGGCGTTGGCTCTAATTGAACTCGAGCGAGGCATTGGGCTCTAAGTGAACCCGAGCAATTGCACTGCAGGCTACGCGTTACTGAACCCGAGCGATCGATTGATGGATGTTAACTGAACCCGATCAAGCGATTCCTTCGCTACTGCTGCTAACTGAAGCCGATCGATGCTGCCTCTGGGATGAACAGTGAGCGGTGGTGTTGCCTCTGGATGAACAGGACCCCGTGGTGTGGTGGAGGGCTGGATGAACAGTAGACGGTGGAGGGGTGCCCATGGAGGGGTGGTTGAACAGCAGCCGGTGGAGTAGCGCGTGATGGAGGTTGGATGAACAGGAGCCCGTGGAGGCCAGAGGAGGTCGATGGTAGCCCGTGGAGGCTGGAGGAGGTCGACGGTGGAGATGAACAGTATCTCGTGGAGTCCCATTTTGCGGTACGCCACACCCCTCCGGATGAACAGGACCCCCGTTTCGACCGTAGCGCTCCAACACAAGTCTGTTTCATCCGTTTTGCGGTACGCCACACCCCTCCCGATCAACATGACCCCCGTTTCAACCGTAGGAGGTCCGTTTCCTCCGTTTTGCGGTACGCCACACCCCTCCCGATCAACAGGACCCCCGTTTCGACCGTAAGAGGTCCGTTTCCTCCATTTTGCGGTACACCAGACCCCTCCCGATGAACAGGATCCCGTTTCAAACATGGACGGTCGAACACAAGGACGTTTCCTCAGTTTTGCAGTACGCCAGGCCTCGTTTCCATCGCCTGTTCCGTCCAAGCCCTCCCGATGAACACGACCACGCATTCCGTTTCGACCCAGCCGGTTGGCTCCCACGCGTTCCGGTCCCTCCCGATGAACACGGCGCATTATGGTGCCTCCCCATGAACACGACGCATTCCGTTGCCTCCCCATGAACACGACGACGATGTTGTTTCTCCATTCCGACCTAGCCATGTACACGAGCCCTGGCCATACATATGCACGAGTAGGCGTTCGAGACCCCGCCCGTATGTACACATACGTGGCCATATTTTCTTTCTTGCACCCTGGGCGTTGTACGTACGTGTACATGCTACGTGCGCGCCTCTACTATGACACGTACGTGCCTCTACTACGACACGTACGCGCCTCTACTACGACACGTGCATGCCTCTACATCCATCAGTATATATGTATGTATACGTTCACGACCAGAATGACAACGCTACATACGCTTCGACCAGGTGGGTCCTGACTGTCAGGCACTTCCTTGCGTGCGAAGATGTAGCTAGTGGGTCCCAGCAGTCAGGGGGGCAAATCGTTTTTTTGCCCGGACGCACTTCCTTTCGTGCGAAGATGTAGCTGGTGGGTCCCAGTAGTCAGGGGGGCAAATCATTTTTCTTTGCCCGGACGCACTTCCTTGCATGCGAAGATGTAGCTGGTGGGTCCCAGCAGTCAGGGGGAAATATTTTTTCGTGAAATACGGTGGCCCGTCCGGTGGGTCCCCGCTGTCAGGTGGAGGAATCATTATTTTGCACGTAATAAGGAGGCACTTCCTTGCTGCGGCCGTGGACCCAACTATCAGCCTCTCCACGTACAGTCCATGTTCGATGGAAGTCGTTCCTTGACCACGTTAACCACGCCGCGCCGAGAGCACCATGATGGTGGACGACGGCGAGAACTAGGAAGGGGACGACTCGGAGCCGGGGAAGACGCAGCAGTGGATGCCCACGCGAAGAGGAGTACGAGGGTTCACTGGTTCGGCTGCGGTGTGTGGCTGCTGTCGCCGCAGAATAACAGGGGGTGTGGGTGAGTAGAGGGATGGCCTGGCCAGTGGTGGGAGTAGTAGGGGGAGGTGAGGCCTCCGCGACATCACAGCCGGCCACGAGAAGCAGGAGCACGCGACACGACCGACGCTGGTTTGGGCGGCTGGAGCAAGAAGACCAGAGGTTGAAGAAGCACTACGACCGTTGGATGAACATCGTACAGTAACAAGAGATAGAATCGTTCATATTGACTAAGTTGACAAAGCCCTCCGTCCCCGTCAACTTGGTAGGCTCACAAGTCAGCCTCCCACTATGCTAGGTTCCAGCTGGCAGGGGGAATATTCATTTTTTGTGCGTAATAAGGAGGCACTTCCTTGCATGCGAAGATAGCTGGTGGGTCCGACATGTCAGCGGGTGGCACGTTATTTTCGCGAAATACAGAGGCCCTTCTGGTGGGTCCCAGATGCCAGGTGGAGGAATCATTATTTTGCGCATAATAAGGAGGCATTTCCTTGTGTGCGGCCATGGACCCAGCTGTCAGCCTGTCCACGCACAGTCTACTTCCGATGGTGTCGTTCGTTGACCACATTGACCACGCCACGCCGAGCGCATCCAAGGTGGTGGACGACGGCGAGGCCCCGGACAGCAACGAGTCGGAGATGGGAAGACGCGGGAGTAGAGTCGCAGACAGAGAGATGTACGAGGGTTAACTGGTTCTAGTGCGGTGTGGTTCGGCAGTCGGTGGAGAAGAACAGGAGGTGTGGAGGGGTGGAGGGATGGCCTGGCCAACGGTGGAGTAGCGCTTCATAGCGAAGCCTGCTAAGCAGAGCTGCTAGCAGCAGGAGGCGGGAGGTGGTCCCGGCAGCGCTGGAGGAAGAAGACGAGAGATTGAAGATGGATGCCGGTCGTTGGATGTAAATCCAACGGCTAACATGTCAGAATCATTTGTTGACTAAATTGACAATGACTTGCGTTGGCTTCGACCTATTGGCCCACATTTCAGCCTCCAAAAATGTGACATGTATTCAACCCATTTTTTCAGAATTTAGAGTCTTTTTTTGCACGGTAGAATTTACAGTCAATTTGATTTTTTTTTGAATTACAACCATTAGCTGGGCTGGGTGAACAAAAAATGTAGCATCCATGCGGCTCATTTATTTTATTTCCTAAAAAATTACAGGCCATTTGCACTTTCTCGAAATACATGATTTTGCTGGGCTGATTCTAATTATAATGTTGAATTGAGCCAGCAATGTTATCAAAAAAATAAAAAGGGGCTGAACATTTTGTTATAAATATATTTAAATAATAAGTGATATTATTACATTCGTCCTTAAATCTTACCAAGCTTTTGTACACAATCACTAGGATTTTCGTGCCAAAACAATCCAGGATTTTATTTGTTAAGAAATTATTTTTATAAGTTAATAAGATGTGGGATATTGTTTTCTTACATATGTAAGTATCTGTTAAATATATGATGACAATAAAAATAATATATAATAACATATAAAATATTTTTTTAGAAAAACAGGGAGCATCTCCCCGGTTCTAATGCTGAGAACGAAACCACAACATATTCTGATACAGCAGCTCAAAGAGCAGTTCGAAAGCAAAGGTAGAAAAGCTACAAACTAGGGGTTGGATGAACAAGTTCTCTGAATAACACAAATCACCCGAGCGGTGTCAAAGGCAGAGTGGATAGAGCACTCAAATGACATAAGGAGGGTCCAGCGAAGCCTTCATGGTCTTTAGCCGAGGGGCCGTGTCAGCCTGCGGTGACCAGTAAGCAAGCGGAGACACCGGGCTGGAAGGCGTAGCATGGTGGATGTCCCTCTTTTTCGGTGCCAGGTGCCCATCATCTTCATCAGAGATCTTGAGACGAGCCCACGGGTCCAACCCCAGAGTAGGTTGAGCCTTGCTCAACCACAAGTGATCGCCAACGGTTTCTAGAGGGATCTTGTTAGTGTTTCCACGAAGCTCATCAACTTATCCTTGTCCGATCCGGAGGAGAGAATCGCCCAGTTCCTCACCATGTTCCTGATCAACCTCAAGACCTGCAGAATGGAAATCCAGGAGGTGTTACTGAAAATCATAGCATTTCTATATTTCCAGAGGCACCAAAGGACAGTTGAGCTAACAATATTTAAAACTGAGCACTTTTTGGTAGCAATCCAGAATCTGACGACAGAATCGAAGGATGAGCCAATCTGACTAGAGAAATATTCCTTAATGTGGGCCCAGAGATGTTTAGCGACTATACATTCAAAAAATAGGTGAGAACAAGACTCTTGTTCCAAGCAGTAAACACAATCAAGGGGTTTGATGATGTGCCTCTTCCTAAGGTTATCCCTAGTCATCAATTTGTTTTTGGAGAGAAGCCAGAGAAATACATAAATTTTAGGGGGAACTCTCAATTTCCAGACAGCAGGGATAAACCCGGGTTGAACCCCTCTAAAGTTGATAACATGATAGAGGGAGATGGAGGAATACTTCCCCTTATTTTCCAGCTGCCAAATCAGGGCATCCGGCTCGGTAGTAAAGGTAATGCTTTTGGCAATTTCCTCCAACTGGAACCATTGTTCCATGAGACTATCACTAAAGTTCCTTCTAAAAGAGAGTTTTAGGCATTGACCATCCCAAACTTCATTGACACTTTTGTTAAGCTCATTGCAGACAGAGTAAATAGGCCAAAATTGGACTGCTAGGGGGATGTGCCAAACCAAGTATCTTCCCAGAACCTGGTTCTGCTCCCACCCCCTACGTTCCATCTATAGCCAAATTTCACAGCATGCATAATAGATTTTAATCCTTTCCAGAATCTAGAGGTATTAGGGTTGGAGGAAGGGACAAAAATATTAGGTTTATTTCCTAGGTATTTATGGGCAATAAGAAGCTTCCAGGGTTTCAGGTCTTCCTCATAGAATCTTTTAATCCAAGACCCTAGAAGACAAATGTTAATTTCTTGGAGGTTAGGTATGCCTAGGCATCCAAAATCTTTTTTCATAGAGACTAGGGCCCAATTAGCAAGGTGTAGCTTTCTATTTCCCTCAAAATCATTCCACAAGAAATGAGACATCTGAGAATTGATGAGGTTCACTGCCCATTTAGGGAACTTGAAGAAGGAGAGGAGATACACTGGAATGCTAGCCAAACAAGCTTGTATGAGGATCAATCTACCTCTGTAAGAGAGAAGTTTGCCCCTCCACCCAGCAATCCTTTTAATGATTTTATCCAGAAGGGGTTGGATATCCTCTCTCCTCAGTTTATCATAGTGGAGAGGGATACCTAGGTACTTAATGGGGAAGTTACCTTTATTACAGACTAGAATAGAGAGGAAGTCAGCTAACTCCTGATCATCCATGTTGATAGGGATGAGTTCACTTTCAGAGTAGTTGATTCTCATGCCCGAGACTTGTTCAAAACAGTTAGAACAGTTTTCAGATTGCTAGCATGTGTGGAGTCATTGTCTAAGAAAAGGATGGTATCATCTGCATATTGAAGGCAGATGATGCCACCAGGGCAGACCTCAGGACAGAGCCCTGCAATCAGACTATGATCAGCAGCTTTGCTCAGCATTTTAGTAAGAACGTCCACTACTAAATTAAACAAAAGCGGGGAGATGGGGTCACCTTGCCTAAGGCCTTTACCAGCAAGGAAAAAATCACTTTCACAGTTATTTAACTTGACCCCAACAGACCCCCCATGAGTAAGTTGCTGGATCCAACTAGTCCATTTACCCCCAAAACCTCTAAGCTCCGGGAGTTTCATAAGGAAATTAAGGTCAACTTTATCGAAGGCAGTCTAAACTAGAACTACCATCTAGAGAAAAATTCTCACAAACAGAGCCTTCAGATCTGTTTTGGTGAGGGTAAATAAAGAAAGAACATTCAATGCCATCATTAAGAGAAGTAACATCTACACCAATCTTAGTAGCAATGGTATTGAAGGAAGGATCATTAAAGTTGGAGAAGGAAGTGTGTTTCATACCTTGGGGTTTTTGCACTTCCAGGTTCTGAACCTCTTTGAGCTGTTGAGCCTTTTCAATAATGGTTCTCTTGTCACCAGCTACCCTGGCACTGGTTTTGGTGGCTGGAACAGGACCCCATTTGGGAAGGTGCTTCTCCTTAGGAAGGGCAGGGAAGTTAGAGTTGTATTTTGAGTCCAAATTGTCTGGGACTTCAGTTGTTTCAACAAGTGCCTCTTGATCCTCTTGTAGATCTACAGAACCTTCTAATTCCATCAGATCATCATCTTCTAGGAGCTCCATTTCCCTGAGGAGGTTGAATCCATCAGTTTCATCAAGCACATAATTCAAGATCTTTTCCTGGATGCTGAGTTGAGGAGTGTATGGAGAATCAGGGAGGTGTGTCTTGAGGACTGAAGTGGGTGTAGTTTCTCCAAGCATCTGATTATGGCCAAAAGACTGTCCTCTGATGTTAGGGGCCCCAAAATTGGCAGTAGGCCCTTTATCTGATTCAGATCTAGAGCTCCTGTTGGATTCAGCATCTTTAGTAAGATTGGTACCAGTTTCAACTGCAGAGACATATGTACTAGCAGAGAGGTTGGTGAAGGTGCCAGTTTCAGTGGGGGTTAAGGACTCCACCACAATGAGTAGCCTGTAGATTTTGTTCCCAACTCCAAAAAGCCTTTTAGCAGGGATTTTGGAGGGATTTTACATAAGATTTTGACCCTAACAGTTTTATAGAATGACTTGAAATTATGCTGTCAATCCACATCCAGTAAGACCCCCAGAGTGGAAGTGATTTGATCCAGCATAGTCCAGTCACACCACTTGGGGGTTCAATTTCCTGATCTTGATCTAAGTTTCCTGGAGGTCCTCTTCAGCCTCAATCCTGTCTTTCCAGACTTCAACATTGACTATAACATTGTCTTTTTTGAGACCAAAACAGGGGTATCCAGCAACTTGAACTACATCTATTTCAGAAGGGAATTTGACCAAGAATGTCCACTCATCTAGGGCATTGATTGGCCAGGGCCAGTTGGTTTTGTAAATGTCTGCAAACTTAGTGGCAAGTTCCTGCTTGGTCACTTCACTAGCTTCTACCAGAATAATCCCCACATTCTTCAGGGAGCCATGATACTGAGCATTTTCATCAGGTGGGTCTATGTGGTAGAACCCTAATCCTGGAGCAGCACTTCCAACATATCTAGCAGAACTGTGGGTTTTCCTTCTGACAGGGCAATTCTTAACTTTATGGGTAACCATTTTGCAGATAAAACAACTCTTGGGCTTGACACATTTATCCAAATGATGCCCTGGTTCCCCACAGTTGTAGCAGATCACCTCAGAGTATGCCATAAGGCCCGAAGTAGGGGCAGGAGCAGTTTTCTGGATTTCCTGTCTCTTCTTTTGCTGATTCTTGCCTTGAGATTTCCTACTGATCTGAGAGTCAGAACCACCAGCAGATTGATCTTGGGCAATTACAGGAGCCTGCCCAGATTGTGCCCCCATTTGGGACAGAGGTGGGCCGTACCACTGCCCAACCGGCGCTCCCCCCATTGTGATAGGGGAAATTCATCAGAGTTCCTGGTTTCTTCTCATCCTCCAGCCAGATGTTGTCTCTCAGGAAGCAGAAATAACCACCAGACAGCTCAATTGAAGCAGATTGCAAGCCTAATTTCAATCTTCTGCAGGTTTGGGGGAGAGGTAAGGTAGGGGATCCACCTGCTCCGGCTCCGGTGGCATGCTGGTGGGCATGAGTCCATTCAAGCATTCCCATCTCGCAGCACGGCGTGGATCTCCTGAATTCACTTCTCCTTTCGTCCATCGAACGAACGCAATCAGCGGCTCCCTGGGGTGGGGCATCCTGTGCTTCTCCGAGAAATCTCCTTCGAAGTAGATCTGCAGGGCTAGATTCAGCAGCTCCCAATCCACATGATCCTTGCACATCCGAGCATACCTACGCGAGTGAGAGAATGGATTCGGTTCCTCTTCGGCTTCCTCCTTCGCAGCTTCCTCCTCTGCTTCCCTCCATTCACGCGTGCACTGGGTCCAGGAGAGAGCGCCGTCATGGATCCGCATCGGCCGCTCCCTCCATCTCCTCCCTCGAGTCTCCCGCAGCACCGCCGGCGTGACGGAGTTGAGCGGCTGGAGCATCCGCGGGAAGGCTTTGTAGACATGTGGGAGATGCATCTTGTACATCTGCCTGTCTTCCAGCCATTCCCCCGTGGATATGGCCAGCGACTCCATGGGATGCGCGAGCGGACTTGCTGAGGGGGGCAGGCGCGCCCGGAGTCATGAGGCGGGGGGTGGCGGCAAGATCTATGGCGGCGGTGAGGGTGGAGGTAGTGGCGGGGGCGGCAGCAAGGGTGGAGGTGGTGGCGGGGGCGAAGGGGATCGCGAGAGCGGTCATCTATTTGCCAATTATGTGAACTAAACGGTCAACATATAAAATAATTTAAATATATATAATATAGTTAGAAGGGAAACATAAGTTGGACCTGGCGTTCCTATTCTTATATAGAAAAATAGAACAGACCTCTGCGTTTTCTTCAAAAAAATACATAAATTGGGCTGCGAAAAACAAAACCTCGGATGGGAGGTCCATAGGTCGGTCGATACATGACGACCCTAAGAAAATACAAAGAGCCTATGGACCTCCCATCCGAGGTCGTGGGCTGCGCATGTTAAAAATGAAAGCCTAGACGGGGCAGCCCAAAACCAGGTCCAACACTTGCCAAAACTTCGTCCCTCGTTTTCTCTGTGTTTCGCACACTCGACAGTGTGTGGGCATTTTGACTGTGCATCATATGAAGATGTGCTATGCATGCATGTTGATCAGCATGATGTTAACTGGCTGGTAGTTCCATTTTCGACCATGAATAAAACTTCCAACATGATGTTAACCCTGTTTGAAAAGGCGTTAATATAAATGCTCTGCCTCTGAAAGTTGCAGTTTCTTATCTGAAACTGAACTTGCAGTTTCTTATCTGAAACTGAAACTTGCAGTTTCTTCTCTGAGAATCACATTGTCTGCACTTTTATACTCTTATGAAACTATATTTTTTAAGTGCTAAAAATAGATATCTAGAATTCATAAAATACTTCATATGCTCAATACTGCAAATCTAAAATTCAAAAGACATTCATATCTGAAAGTACTCTCAAAATACACAACACAAAACACAATTCACAACCTGCAAATACTGACAACCCTAAGCTCCTCATGACAATTCACAACCTGCCCGACTATTGGGATGGGGGGCAGCCCCCTCCTATTCCTCAGTGGCAGATAGCCGCCCCGTGAGACGTTGTGAACGGCGAGGGAGACGATGGCGGGGAAGCGTCGTCGGGCCAACTGCTTTTCTCCTCTTGCAGTTGGGTTCGGTCGACGAAGACTCCACCGGCTCGCTCTCGCAGGACACCCTCACAAACGACACCCTGTAGATGTGTCGGTGGGAACGACACCTATGGGATAACAAGAATCCCTACTACGGTTGCGGGGCGCGGGGTCGTGAGAAGAGCGGATCAAACAGATAACACATGGTTCGTTTATCCAGGTTCGGGCCGCGAGGATGCGTAAAACCCTACTCCTGCTTTGGTGGATTGTATATCTGTGTTCTTGAGCTAGCTATGGGGCGTGAGGAGTTCCAAAAAGCCGAATCCTCCTCCTGGTCGCCTCGGGCCTCCTTTTATAGGAAAGGGGTTGCCGCAGTGGCACACATGAGGTGGAAAGGGTACAGTGATGTGAGGTTATCCCTCGCATTACATGACAAGGCGCATTTAATGCGTCTTGCCCAGGTGTCCTCGCTTTATCGGGGACGGGGGAGAGCCTTGTCTCGTCCGTCGCCGCTCCCTCTCGTGTCGACATGCACCCTGGCCAGCGGCGCCCGCGGTTCCATGTAGGCAGGCAGGCAGCTGAGGTGGCGCAGTGGTGGGTCTCCATGAAGATCCGCATGCCGCCACGCAGGTGCCTGCCCAGCTGGTTGGGTCAGCAGCTGCATGCGAATGGCGGTGGAGGTTTGACTGGCGTGGGCCTGATGGTGGACCTATGGGTGTTCTTTGCAAGGGCCTTGCCGGGGCCCCGACAAGGGTCTTGCCGTGGCGCCTGCTGTCATCCCCGGCAAGGCTCTTGCCGGGGGCCTTGTGGTCCTCCTTGGCTGGGATCCCGCCAAGGATCATCATCTTCTAAAAGGGTGTATCTGATCTTGAATGTCTTCACAAAGATCTGCATGCCACCACGGGGATGTCTCCTGAATCCTTGCCCCATGGGGGCAGTGGACTCAAGGGTGACTCACTCCGTAGGTGTGGGGCGAGCTGCCACGGCAAGGGTCTTGTCGGGTTTGCTAAAACTGCCTCCCGGCAAGGATCTTGTCGGGGGGTCCGCTTCGTCCCCTTTGCTCTTTGTGGTCTTGGTCTTGGCGTCGTTCTGCTTCTCCTGAGCTTCGGCCTTACCTTGGCTCACCTCCCTTGCCTTGCTCAGTGTGGTGGTGCCCGTGGCTCAGACTGACCGTGCACAGTTATAGGGGTACAAAAAGTGTACCCTCTTTTTGTACACCGATAGGAGCCCCCGGGCCTGGGCCACACGTAAGCGCAATCGCATCGTTGGGCTAGGCCCAAAAATGGTGCACGGGCAGGCAGGGCGGTTTTTACCGGGGTAAGTCTCTTCGCGCGCTGCGCTTCCCATGCTTCCCGCGCGTGGCGTGGCGTGGGGAGGCGTGTGTGACGTGGGAGGCATGCGTGGGGTTGCTTCCCGCGGGCATGCGTCACATCACAGTTAATGTGAAAGGAGGCGGCCCGCGTTTTCCCCCCATAAGAAGGAATAACCGTGGGCGCGCTGCTCACTTTCTCCTCTTCCCTCGTGCCTTTTCCAATCTCAGAGCCGTCGTTCCCTCTCTTCCTGCCTTCCTAAGCTTTCACTGTCGCCCGCCGCCGCTGCTTTGCCACCCCCTTTCCTCAACCCTCTAGACTTCTCGGCCGCCATGGCGCCCAAATTCGCCAAGGGCAAGGGGGTGGCTAAGGGCTCTAGGACCATGGAGCCGCCGGAGAGCGCGCTGTTGGGGGACAAGATGAAGTCCGCCTTCTTCTTCCCCTCGACGGTTGATGTTCATGAGCTTCGGGCCTCCTTCAAGCCCCTATGGGGAGTGAAGACGGGGGGAGAGGATTCGGGACACCCGGCGACGCGCGTCATTCCTGCCGCTTGCGCTGATCCTGCCCCAAATCAGTACCCCTTCTTCGTTTATTACTTTTCTTGCGGGTTATGCCCCCCCTTTCTCCGATTTCTTCTGCGACATCATGCACACCTTCGGTTTTCGCCTCTTGGATTTTACTCCGAATGCGGTGGCGTGTATGTCTTTCTTTGCACATCTTTGCGAGGGCTTTGCCGGGGTGCAGCCCAACACGGCGCTCTTCCGCCATTATTTCTATCCTCGAATCCAAATGGGAGGTGTTGTCTCTAGTTGCGTCACCTGGATCCCAAGATCCAAGGATGCGTACCCGGATGGTGCCGTAAAGGAGAGGTGGGAAGAATGGCGTGACCGGTGGTGCTGGATTGAAGACGAAGACCCGCCGGAATTTTGCAAGGTCCGCCGTGTGCCGACGGTCCGCGGCAGCGATTGGGGTGATGTCGATGCCACCGACGGGAGGCTTACTATCACCACCACCAGGATTCTTCGGCTGACCCGGGCTGGGCTCACCCTCGAGATGATCGGGGTGGACTTTATTCGCCGCCGGATCGCCCCGTTGCATAATAAGGGGAGGCCAACCTGGCTTTTCACAAATCCGGCTGACATTATGCGGCTCCGCCCTAGCCTCGACCACAACTTCACGGTGATGGCACATGCCCACTTCTGCCAGCGGCTCTTTCAGCTTTATGTGGGTCGCGACGGCGAAGTCGAGCGGACTGGCAAGGCCGCAAGGGTCACCGTAAAGGTCGGCAAGGCCGTGAAGGGGCCGTTCTTCAAGTTGCCAGCGGGGATGGTCCCGTTGTGCAATAATGCACGCCGGTCCGAGATCATCGCCATGATGCCGGACTGCAATGCGCACGGCCCCGTCCCGAGCTGGAGGGAGTCGTCGAACGCAGATGTGCAACAATTCTTCAACACCTTGATTGAGGTGTACATCAATGCTGACGCCGAGCGGTGGCTTGTCATGGACACCACCTAGGTAGAGCTGGACTACATCGCCACCAGGGCGAGGGAGGCACAACTTGCCATGGAGGCCGGCAGCGCCGGGGGCGTGGAGGACAAGGCCGCAACGGCCGCGGAGGAGGAGCAGTTCACCCTGTGGGCGGCGGCCACCGAGGAGGCCAGCAGCGCCGACACCGGAGCTCCACTTGTCGAGGACGCGGCCGACGAGTCGTCGGAGGAGGGCGTGGCGGCGGGCTCGATGCCAGCCAGGGGAAGAGGGCGAGTCCTGCGGCGGTTTGGCTCCGGCGAGCCGGTCCGGCCCGGCAAGGCTACGCGGCCTCAGTTGACCCTGGAGGGGTCCGGGCACCACACAAGGGCCACAGCAGCAAAGAGGCTGATGAAGGCCGCTGAGAAGAAGAAGGCGACAGCCCCTTCCTCATCCGGGCGCGCACAAACCCCGCCGCCTCCTTCGCCTCCTCCGGCAGGTGTCGACTCAGATGATGATGTGGAGCTCCCTTTTGATCTCGGGCCTCTCAGCCCGGAGAGGAAAAGGAAACTGGTGGAAGAGGAGGAGACGGATGACGAGTAAGTTTTTCGTTCCTGACTGTCATTTCCATTTCCTCGAATTGGGTCGCTTGTCTTGATCCATTTTTGCTTCCGTAGGGAGACAGAGACGTTGGCCCAGAGGGTGAAGAGGGCGAGGACCTCGGCGAGCAGCCAGCCCCCGGCCGGGGCTTCAAAGACACCACTGGTGGTGCTGAGCAGCCCGGACAGCAGCCCCCGGCGCAGCCCCAGCGTAAGTTCGTCACCCTCTTCTTACTCGACATGTGGTAGGCGCTCGATGCTATGATGCTGACCTTGCCGGGTTTGCAGGAGGGGAGTGGCAGCAGGAGGATCCACAGAGGGCTACTCCTAACACACCACCCCCATCGACTACGCCGCCGCGGGAGGCGTCCCCGGCAAGGGCATCAGGCACGGAGCCCACACCCATGGAGGAAGAGGGGAACTTGGGAGCTGGTGGCTCTGCCATGGCGCCAAATGCTGGCGGAGAGGGGACTTCTGCTTCACAGCCTGGTACTGGTGAGTCGCTTGTCCTTCATCTCTATTTTCCCTTATTCTTTTCTTGGCTTCATTGCTCCCGTTGCTGCCCAGGCCCTCCTTTAACAGACATGGAAGGCGTGGACACTGTTGTCGGGGATATTGCTGAGGAGGCCGCGACGGAGGCCAGCAGGTGCCGCCGAGGAGGCCGCCAAAGATGCTGACGAGGCCGCCGCCGACGAAGCCGCCAAGGGTGCCGCCGGGGACGCCACTGCGGGGGCCGCCAAGGCGACCGGCGTGGCTTTTGCCGAGGGCGCCAGCGGCGGACCTGCCGGTGAGGCCGGCAAGGCCTCTGCCGAGGAAGAGGTGGTGGGTGACCAGCCTCCCTCCTCCTCAACCTCGGGCCCCGGCAGATATCTGAAGGTGGGCGACGATCTCTTCGTCCACCTCCCAGGGGCGTCAAGCCGGGTGCCCGCCGAAGGGGAAGTTTTTGACGGCGAGGTGCTTGCCGCCACCGGGCTCGAGGTGGTTGATGAGCCGGGCGTTGGTGGCGACGGTTCTCCAGAAGAGCAGCTTTTCCGTGCCATGGGGGCTAATTTCTGGAAGCTCCAAGTGCTCTACCGTGCTCGCCTGGACAAGGTCAAGTCCAGGATGGCAACGGTGGACAACGCGGAGGTGGACTTCAAGGCGCGTGTTGCCGAGACGCAGACCTGGTTCCACCAGACTCACGAGGAGCAGAGGGCCTTTCAGGAGAAATTGGCCGAGCGCGATGTGGAGCTCACCATGAAGATGGCCGACATCGAGAAGGCCCAGGAAAAGGCGGCGAACTTGGCTACCGCGGCCGAGGCTGCCCAGAACGAGCATCAAGCCACCTTGGATTCCCAGGAAGAGGACCTCTCTACGCGTGAAGCGAAGCTTGCCGCAACACTTCGCGGCAAGGATGAGGAGCTCGAGGCCCTTGTCGCACAGTGGACTCGCGAGCTGGAGCAGAGGCACAAAGGGGCACTCGATGCCCAAGCTCTGGCCCATGCCAGCAAGGTGAAGGAGCTGGAAGCAGAGCGGGACGAGCTGAAGGAGCAGGCCCTCAAGCTGTCCGGCGAGAAGAGCACGCTTAACCACGCCTTGGTGGAGGCGCAAGGAGCATTCATCAGCAGGACCGGGGAGCTCTCCGACGCGCAGAACTCCATCAGAGACCTCAAGCTAAAGCTGGAGGATCTCGAGAAGATGTTGTCAGAGAGCAGGGCTCGGGAGGATACCTTGACCAGGAGCCTCGAGGAGGAGAAGCAGCTGCGGGCGAACGAGGCCGCCTCCCACCAGGAATATGTGGCGGGTGAGAACAGGTGGATCAGCCATCTGGAGGTCGTCGCCAGCAGGGTTACCTCGCAATTGGCCACCATGGGGTTGCCAAACGTGAGGTACGCCCCCGAGCGCAGCGGGACCGTCAATACCAAGCTGACCCAGTTCTTCGAGGGCGTCCTCGGAGCCTTGGCCTATCTTCACTCCAACAGGATGGCCACGCTGGCCGAGGAGGCCCGGCGACTTTACCGGAGGGTCGTGACGAAGGTCCTCACCAAGATGGCGTATTGGAATCCTGATCTTGACTTCGCGGCCGCGATGAAGAGCTTGCCGGATGGTGCTGACCTCATGGTGCTCAAGGAGCGCATCAAGCCCATCACCGACTGCATCGACGAAATCAAGAGGGTGGAAGGCCAGCGCCGGGATTAGGCATCCCATTCTTCTTCGCCGCTGCGGGTTCCCGACCAAGACAAATTTTATCTTTAGTTAGAACCGCAGCTATGATGTGATGTAATATAACTTTGAAGTACTCTTAATTTTCATGCATGTTATTTCCCCGTTCAATTCCTCTTTGTATGCGTGCCCTACGTCGATCGGGAAGGCTTGCCGGCGCGGAAGCCCCTAGTGGCGTTTTGGGGACGGATCCCCATGGCCAGCCGGGTACGCGTGCTGCCGGACGAGCCACCTTTCCGTTCTGAACGCGGCCGCTAGAACTGTCGAGCTTGACTCGAGTCAGAATCAGGGGCGTTGCTGATCGCGGAAGGCTACTCTGCCATTCTCGACGCAGCCGCTTGAGCTATTGAGCGGACTCGAAACAGGGCAAGGGCGTTGCCGATCGTGGTAGAGCCCCCTGGCGTGCAGGTTTCTCATACAAAGCAAATATCTCCGGGGGGAATAACCTCAAATAAGAAGGGTAGCACAAATAAGGGTTCAGTGCAACTTAGCTTCTGTTTGCGATCGCTCGAGTGTCGATCTTCTGGCTCCTTTCTTCTTCAAGGGTCACGAAGATGAAGGAGTGCTGGGCTAACTGCTAGAGCCGATTCTCACAACTCCGCCCCCTACCTGGCGCGCCAAAGATGTCGGTGGGAACGACACCTATGGGATCACAAGAATCCCTACTATGGTTGCGGGGCGCGGGGTCATGAGAAGAGCGGATCAAACAGATAGCACAGGGTTCGTTTATCCAGGTTCGGGCCGCGAGGATGCGTAAAACCCTACTCCTGCTTTGGTGGATTGTATATCTATGTTCTTGAGCTAGCTATGGGGCGTGAGGAGCTCCAAAAAGCCGAATCCTCCTCCTGGTCGCCTCGGGCCTCCTTTTATAGGAAAGGGGTTGCCACAGTGGCACACAGGAGGTGGAAAGGGTACAGTGATGCGAGGTTATCCCCTGCATTACATGACAAGGCGCATTTAATGCGTCTTGTCTAGGTGTCCTCGCTTTATCGGGGACGGGGGAGAGCCCTGTCTCGTCCGTCGCTGCTCCCTCTCGTGTCGACACGCGCCCTAGCCAGCGGCGCCCGCGGTGCCTTGTAGGCAGGCAGGCAACTGAGGTGGCGCAGTGGTGGGTCTCCACGAAGATCCGCATGCCGCCACACAGGTGCCTGCCCAGCTGGTTGGGTCGGCAGCTGCATGCGAACGGCGGTGGAGGTTTGACTGGCGTGGGCCTGATGGTGGCCCTACGGGTGTTCTTGGCAAGGGCCTTGCCGGGGCCCCGGCAAGGGTCTTGCCGTGGCGCTTGCTGTCATCCCCGGCAAGGCTCTTGCCGGGGGCCTTGTGGTCCTCCTTGGCTGGGATCCCGCCAAGGATCATCATCTTCTAAAAGGGTGTATCTGATCTTGAATGTCTTCACAAAGATCTGCATGCCACCACGGGGATGTCTCCCGAATCCTTGCCCCATGGGGGCAGTGGACTCAAGGGTGACTCACTTCCTAGGTGTGGGGCGAGCTGCCATGGCAAGGGTCATGCCGGGTTTGCTAAAACCGCCTCCCGGCAAGGATCTTGCCGGGGGGGTCCGCTTCATCCCCTTTGCTCTTTGTGGTCTTGGTCTTGGCATCGTTCTGCTTCTCCTGAGCTTCGGCCTTACCTTGGCTCACCTCCCTTGCCTTGCTCGGTGTGGTGGTGCCCATGTCTCAGACTGCCCGTGCACAGTTATAAGGGTACAAAAAGTGTACCCCTCTTTTTGTACACCGACAGGATGCTCGATCCTTCAATCTCTGGTGGATGCTCCATCTAGGATCGATACTCCCACCACCGCTCCCTCACGATCGGATTCGGTGAATCTGTTTGCTCCATGGCCTAGAGGAGCAGCTCTATGTACTCCGGCGTGACTCTCTCCGGGAGTATCGCCGCCTTTTTGCTCTGTTGCAGATATTTGGCCATGGATGTCGCCGTCACCGCTAGTTGGTCCAGGGCCGCCGTCTGTGATCCTCACGTATCGGTTGTACTCCTCCATGGATCTACTTCTCCACATCACCTTCACTCACCGGCGGTGGTTTTTGAATGGAAGAGGAGAGGAGCAGTGCTGGTTTTGGATTAGAACGGGAGAGTAGCAATGCTGGTTTTGGACTGGAACAGGAGAGGAGGGGCGGTGGTTTTGAAATGGAAGAGGAGAGGAGTGGCGCTGCATTTAGATTGGAACAGGAGAGGAGCGGCGGTGGTTTAAGAGGAGAAGAGCAGAAGAGCGGCGCTGGTCTTGGAAGTATTTTTTGTTGTTTTGCGTATTTTGGGTCAAAGTTTGACCACGTACTGTATTTGACAAGCAAAATGTGAATGCATGTCACCAAAAATTGTATCGTTTGGTTCGTATCTGAATGTAATTTCAAATTATATTATTTTTGCAACGTATAACATATATTTTATGTGCGAAAATCATGGTCAATTATGACCCAGAATAAAAGGGAGACTAGTTAATGTGGGGTCACTTTCTTAATTGAAGGGTAAATTGATTTTGATTTTGTTCCAGTCACAGCACGCCGGCCCTCTCGTCCAATCCTAAATCGCTGTCGCACGCTCCTCTCCCTCTTCTCCATTGCAAAACCAGATCCTCTCCTCTCCATCATCTCCATTCCAAAACCACTGTCTCGCCTCTCCCTCTTCTGATCTTCTCCATTGCAAAACCACCTCCTCTCCTCTCCATCATCTCCATTCGAAAACCACCGTCTCGCCTCTCCCTCTTCTCTATTGCAAGACCACCGTCTCTCCTCCGTTTTCTGGACGCTTTGCTCCATGGCGTAGGCGCAATCCATGGATACAAAATTAGTATACTGTATACTATTTAAAAGTCGAGGGCGGGGCTTTTCCTGCGCGGTAGGCGGCGGGGCAGTTCCGCCTAGTCGGTTCGACAAAGACGCGAGAAGATGAGGGAGTAGGATGCTGCAATTGTAGGGCTGTGTGATTTGACAGCGAGTTACCGCTGGACAGGTGGGGCCCTATGATTTGACTTGCCATTATCATTTTAACTGCGGCGCTACGACCAGCGTGAGTCTCCCGATTCCTGACCACCTCCATACAGGTGCCTCTCCCAATGCTCCACCATGTAGTAGGGGCTGGCTCTTGCATGAGAGCCCACTTCTCCACTTTTTCCTTGCCTCTCTTTCCTCCACATATGCAAAAATGCCATGTAAAGCGCACTATTGTACTTACTTTTACTTGCTCCTACAGGTGCTTAAGCTTGCCACATAGGCATAAAGTCTGATGTGGCAAGTTAATCAAGAAGAGAGAGACTAGTTTGGTGACCCAAGGAAGAAACGGTGCTAAGCACGTATACCTAGGTGAAAAGACAATTTTGAGTCTATAGCTAATTAAATGAAGCAAACTTAGCAACACCATTTCATTGGAAGAGGTCACTCCTTGGCAAATGTAATAAATACTAGTACTCCCTGTGTCCCATAATATAAGAACGTTTTTGGCACTAGTGTCAAAAACATTCTTATATTATGGGACGGAGGGAGTACGAAGAAAGAGATGGAGAGGAGTAAAAAAATACACTTATAGCCAACCTTATAGCCAACCTTGTTGTAGTATGAGTGACTAAGTGATGACTATGTATGACATGCCAACATCAGATAGCCTAACGCACCATGTTAAATCTCCAAGGGCGCGACCGCACGAGCGACGCGACGGTCGTGGTAGGCGCGACCATGATACGGGCTGCTGGCAGCCCTTGGATCTGAGATCAAACGGTCGCATGCTAAGTTGCTGAAAATTTGCAGAATAACCCTCCAGGATAGGATATTCACCCATAGGTCTAGAATCACGCCATGCAACTGTTCGATCTCAGATCCAAGGGCTCTCGGAAGCCCGTACCATGGGAGAATGGAAAGCCACTACCCTGTCGTTCGCACACTGGCAGTTCGCTCCTACTCGTCCCCGCACGTCCTTCAATACTACGACGGTTTGCTCCTAGTCATCCCATCCATTCACATTATGGCAGTTCCACTAATCCTAACCCTCCTCCCAAATACATGGCGTCCCAAATCTCCACAATCGGCAGTGAGTACAAGGTTAGAACCATCACCGGCGATGAGTTCGACGTCATCTACACCCGTTCTTCTGCGACGGTGAAAGGATACCTTTCTCGCTTCAGACGCATGTTCGAAAACTCAGATGATGAGTGGGTCGCTGGGCTAGATGTTGAGTACACCACAGTCCTGGGACCAGAGAAGGATCTAAAGAACGAAGAGAGGAAGAAGCCTGGAGTGATCCAGGTTTGCGTACATAACGTTTGCTTGGTATACCACATATGCCATGCCGACATTGAGTGCTAGGATTTTAAGAACTTCCTTAAGGACAAAACAGTGAAATTCGTTACTATAGACTTTAAGAACGACAGGGATGTCCTGCGTCGGATAGGTCTCGTTGTAGGCAACCCCTTCGACCTCCAGAAGAATCAGCTGGTGTCCTCTCGTCAGCCTTCAATGTTGACCCTGGCAGGAGCCATGGTTCATCCTTTGTACGGTAAACTAGAGAAACCTCCATACATGTTTCATCGTCATGCATGGCAGCGGAATGTACTAGATATAGACCACATCCACTACGCTGCAATGGATGGCTACCTTTGCTTCAATATCTACAAGGGTTGGATGAAGAGCAACAACCAAGTGTGCGGTTCAAGCAAAGAAGTACCGGCCAAGAAGAAGAGGGACAAGGACGAAGTCGAGGACGTGGACGAGGACTCCGAGTAAGGTGGCAGTTCATTGCTCATGGTAGTTCTAATGCAGTGTCTACCGGAATAGTTGCAAAGTTTAATTTCAGGTGTGGTTAATTTAATTTGAGGGGTGTGTTGTGCCGAGCCCCCAGCAGAACTATGTTATGTTTCTTCTCGTTACTTTAAATCTTTAGTACGTACATACTAGTATTTCTTACATTTCATCTTTTAGTTGGTATTGTACTACCACTCGTTTCTTTACATTATATACGTACAATATATATCGCCAATATCATATAGCCAGCAGTTTAGTTGTCAAAGAATTTCAGGGTGCTTAGTTTTGTCAAAGAATTCCAGGATGCTTAGAGGGTGCTTGGATCCAAGGGACTTATTTTAGTCTGACTAAAAATAGTCTCTTTAAGAGGCTAAAGTTCCAAGCACCCCTGACTAAAGAGGGGCTAAAACTAGTCTTGAGACTAATTTTTTTAGTTAGGGGTACCCCTACTAAAATGTGGATTAGTCCTCTCTCTACTCATTTAACTCCTCTCCTTTAACACATGCGAGTTCTGGATTGGAGGGGTTTGGAGGATAATAAATGCTCATTAACTTGATTTTAGCCTTTTTAGTATTTGGATCCAAGCATGGGTGAGGCTAGCATGTTTTAGTCCCACTACTTTTAGTCATGGGACTAAAACGTATCCAAGCACCCTCTTAGTTTTATTTGAGGGGTGGGTTGTGCTGGACACCATTATTGTGACTAGCCTTTTTAATAGTACTATATGCATAATTTGGCGACGAGCGCTCTCTATATGTACCACTTTTTTTTAATTTCAAGTTTTGCTCCATGGCGCAATCCATCGATACTACTGTTGTACAAAAGTATACATTTTTTAAAAGGCTAGAGGGCGGGGCAGTCTAGCTTGGTAGGTTTCATGAGAGGCGAGGGCCTTTGTGATTTGATGGCTCATTACTGCTGGAAGGCGGGGCCTTGTGATTTGACTACTCGTATAAATGCGTTGACGACCTGATCGAGGAGGAGCAAAGAACCATGCGGTATACTCAAGTTTTCCACTAGAGCAGTACTGCGACAGAGGAGCACGAAACACGGCAGCCCAGTGCCATATGGCGATAAAAATGATCTAATTTGCTAGTCATCTCATTGTTAGCATTGTTCTATTCATTCCCTAAAAAAACCATTGTTCTATTCATGCCTTGCAGAGAACGTGACATGTGCGGCGAAACACCCGAAGCAAAAGATGAAACACAAGAGCAAAAGAAGAAGGAAGATTATCACCCCAAATGATCTAATTCGCCGCGGAGTCGTAACTGCTTCTTCATCTCCTCCATGACCTCCATCTCCTTGCGCGTCTCCTCTGCCATCTTCTTCATTCTGTCCATGACGCGGGACTTCTCGACGCGAGCCTTCATCATCTGTTCCACGGCCGCATTACGTACCTTGACAGCAGCCAGGTGCTCGATGCGGAGCTTCGCCAACTCCTCCTTCTGTTCCATGACGAGGGCCTGCAGCATCTTCATCGATGAACTACTATTCTCATGTAGCTTCTTCCAGCCGGCGTTCTTCTCCTTCAACAGGTCGATCTCATGGCAAAGCTTCGCCTTGTTCTCCTGAAGTCGCAGGATTTCGCCGGTCGCCTTCTTCTCCGAGGCAATGCTCTTCTTCAGCAGCATTACCAAGCCGGCGGTCAACTCCCCCTGTTGATTGAACTCAGCGGGCATGTCGTCGAGCCTCTCCTTCAGCAACTCCATCAATCCTTGGATGAACTCCTTCTGCTTATTGAGGTGCTTATTGAGCTGATCGGGCATGCCATCGAGGGATAACGACTCCAGCTCCGCCGGCTCGGCATGTTCGCCTCTGTGGCTAGGGCGCTCCTGGGAGCCATCGCCTGCCCGTGAGAGATCTTTCGAGGTCTCTGCGTGGCGGCGAGCCCTCTTTTTTTTCTGCAGCCTTGGTTGCCGCTCCCTTGTTACGAGTAGTTCTCGACCTAGAGCTCTGCTCACCGGCCATGGCAACGACGGACGAAGAAGAAGCACTTATGAGGAGGAAAGGTAGAGTAATTTTCGGTTAGGTAGTTCCCCTTTTTATAACCTAAGTACTAGCACTAGTACTAATACCTGCATAGTGGGAACACATTCAGGTTTGGTATGTACTAGTAGGTGTGAGAAGGCTTTCGAATGTGATGGGAACAAGGTAAAGATTAATTGATGGTTTTGATTTCGAGGCCCGAAACGGCTCCCGATGAGTTTAGCGGAACATAAATTTCAAGTACTACACTGCTCAAATGCGTAAATATTATATTACTGTCAAAAATTGGCACAAAATACGAAGGAGACTGATGGAAGTACTACTAGCAACCCACGATTTAACTACTCGCATGCGCGTAGTGAAGTAATAATGTCTTTCTTCCGCCCTCACGTCCACTCAATTTGCATGCGCTATATTAATTGACCATCAATGAAGTGAACGACTTTACATGCGTCAAATTATCACATGGGGTGGATCTTGGTACAAAATTGCGTCCACCCGTGTACCCGCGTGTGCGTGCGAGGGAATGAGTGCGTGCGTGGCGTGCGTGCACATCTTCGCTTCGTGCATGTACCGCCAGTATGGCTCAGGGAGGACGAGTACATTCTTTTGGAACCAGCAACACGTCACTATGATCAATCCATGCAAGGAGGTCGCGACAACGCCTCCACATGTGCCACGTGGCTTCATGAACTGTAAGAGAGACACTGTGTAGCGTGCCATTGGTATTCTAATTTACGTGTTTTGCACATACTCGAAGTACTAGTAAGGTACACGTGCATTGCACGCATCAGATTTTGCAACCAAATTATGAATAAATATCACACTATAGCATGTAAGCTCTGACTCATATATGCCTGATGTAGCCCTTCGTTTAATTCTTATAGTTCATCTCATTCAAAATCAATTAGTTTTTATAATAAGCTAAGAACGCGGGAATAGGAAAAACATGGGATTATAGTGGAATGTCGTCTTGAATCCTATAGGATTGTACGAGTGTTTGATTGTGCATAGAAAAAACGCAGAATTCTTTCAAAGAGGTTTGAGTGGATGGGATGTTTCCTATGAAATCTAGCGCAAATGAATCATATGGAAAAATTCCTATGGTTTACAATCCTACGAATCAAACAACCAAGATAGGAAAAATTCCTAATGATTAGAATCCTCCAAAATTCCTTTGAGAATCCTTTGAATCAAAGAAGCCCTTAATCTATTTTATGATTCATGGAATTGTGCATTGTAAAGCATAAAGTAAAAAAATGGCAATTCAACTAGAAAAAAGTTTGGGCAGTTATGATACGGAAGATTCTAGAACAAAAGAGAATCACTGTTGTTTTGAGGTTTGTGCATTATGCTTAAGTTCAACCATGGAGTCTGCTAGATTGTACATGTGGCAAAATCCAGTGGGGGGCTAGAAGATGGTGCGAGGGGCCGAGTGGAGGGAGACTATGAAGGAATGCACAAGTGCGAGATCGATATTTAGAGAGAGGGGGCGAACACGTGCGCTGTTGCGCGCAGTGGCGGAGCCATAAAAAATAAATGAGCTAGGGGGCCAAGCATTGCTAATCCTTTATGAGGAGGGTCAATTCATGAACCTAAACCATTTTTAGCAGCAATTGTCTAACGATCACATTCTTATTAGCCTCGATATATAGTGATGTTAGGGGGGAGGGGGCAGGGCCCTTACTGTCCCTGTCTTCGCCATTGTACACGCGTCTGAGAGATGAAGCGGAAGGCATGGATGATGAGAGGGGGACGTTGGATATATAATTAATGTGGGTGTATTAGCTATATATGTTAATCCTATATAGAGAGGTATAGATTGATCGATGTGGACGTGGGAAAGAGGGTGAGACCTCACTGGATATATCAATTGATCAGTTTGTGTGGAAAACTATGAAAGACCTAGCTATATACACACATACATAGAGGAACATCGATCGTTGCGCATGCACGCGTGAGAGATAAAGAATGCCCGATATGATGGAGAGGGGGATGTGTGTGGGTGTGTGCCTTCATGGGAGACCGACCTGAAGAAAAAGATTGCATGCGTGTGATGGATAATGCCGACTGGTAGTGTGTGTGCATGCATGCATGAGAGAAAGTTAGTGGTACAATTATAAAGAGAAGACTACTGTGTGGGTGTAAAAGAATAGGTGAGGTCATAATCAATGTAAAGTTGAATTCAAATATTTGAATAAGAGATCTTGATGTTTGAAACCCATGCATGCATGAATATAACGGAGATCTGCGCGGTGTGGTTTGGAAACGAGCATGTTGTAATGTATACACATTGAACAAGGTCAGACTGATTTGAATTTGAGATACCGATGGCAGACATCATTTGGCCACGTCGCATCCATGCATGGACACACTATTCTAATTGGAGATGATGGGCGGCTTTCGCATCACATATCTATATCTATACCCATATATATATATATATATATATACTATTTTTATATTATTTTATATTGTGTGCGGGTAACTTTAACTTTGAAAGATGGTCGTTGGATGAGGCAAATCCGATGGTCCAAAGATGGCAAATTTGAGCACTACTGGCCGTTGGATATCATCTAGATTCCACCAGATTTCGCCACATGTATAATCTAGAAGAATCCATGGTTGAACTTAAGCATAATGCAGAAACATCAAAACACAAGCACTTCTTATTTGTTCTAGAATCTTCCGTATCAGAATTGCCCAAATGTTTTTCTACATGATTTGCCATTATTTGTTTTTACTTTATGTCTTACGACGCACAATTCCATGAATCTTAAAATAGATTAGCTTTCTTATAAAAACTAGATGATTTTGAATGAAATGAACTATAAGAATTAAACGAACATCTACATCATGCATATATGAATCAAAGCTTGCATGCTATAATGTGGTATTTATTCATAATTTGGTTGCCAAATCTCATGCGTGCAATGCACGTGTACCTTACTCTAGTCTAAATGGTGTTTGTGTGTGTGTTGTGCGTGTTGAGGTACAAATTGTCTATTTTTTGGGTACACGTTAAGCTTGTTCTTCCGAAATTTCAAGCCTTGTTATGCCGAAAATTCAAGCTAGCGTCTCTGTCTATCGTGCTGCGAAACTCCCGCCTCTTCAACCCGCGCCTTGTTAGCCTGAAATATTTAAGATATATCTTTGTCTCGTTGTGCTCTGACAACTCCCTCCATCTCAACCCGCGCCTTGCTATTCCGAAATTACAACGCGCGCGAAAACTCCCACGTCCTGTGAAATCCCGACATGCGAAATGCCCGTGGTACCCCTGAACCGAAAGAACCGCCTCAAATCGATGGGGGTACTTTCGTAACTTACCCCACATTTCGGACAAGCGCGTCTCTAAGCCATGGTTCCCCACTGCCATCCCATCCGCCCACCCATTCGTACACCGAGGCCGCGAAAACCCGTGACGAAACCCCACACCCTGCTCCGTCCGCCACCCAGCCGAAGCCTCTTCTCCGACGGCGTCGTCCACAGCAACACCTCGACGTCCCTCATCCACCGTACCGGATGAGGATCCGTCGTCGATCTCAATGTCCCACCGGTTCAGCCACCCCGTCCTCCATCTCCAAGGAGCTTCCCCGATGTTCCCCTCGTCTTTCGCGCCACCTCCATTCCCACACCGTCGTCTTCACCTGCACCACCAAAAGAGCATCATCATCACCGTTTCCTCGGATGAAGCTGCGGCCTAATCGGCGCCACCAAAGAGGTTGTACACTAATCGCCACATTTTCTTCTTGATTCGATCTCACGATGCTGCCGGCGCTCGGTCCCGAGCCGACACGACGCGGCTCCATCCACGGCGGCGTCGCCGGCCACTTCCTTCACGGTGTCGCTCCCTCGGCGGCGACGTCCACATCAGTAGGAGCTGCTGCTGCTTTAGCTCTCGCTCATGCTGCTGCTCTGCTCTTGCTCTCGGTCCCCTGCCTGGTCTGCTCTTGCTATTGCTCTTGCTCGCGCTGCTGCTCTCGCTCTTGCTCTTGCTTGCGATGCTGCTCCTATTTAGCTACACTTCAGTCGACTGAATCGACGTTTGCGTCAGTCGATTTTCAGGGGGTGGGGGGGCTCGCTAGGGTGAAGGAAGAACCAGCCGCATTAGGGAGGGGGGCTCACCGGAGAG
>NC_041382.1:210112150-210114811 GCF_002162155.2 Triticum dicoccoides | reverse complement strand
GATGGCGGGGGCGGCGGTGGACCGGCGGTGGGGAGTGTTTTCGAGGCGAGCGAGGCGGCGCACCGCCGGCCGTGGGCGGCGAGGGGCCTCTGTTTGGCCGATGGTGGCTGGCGGCTGAGGGGGGTGGAGGTTGAAGATGAATCGCAGGCCCTTGATTTCATATCCAACGGCTACAAAATCGACTGACCAGAGATGAAAAAGTCAGTCGACCGATGTGTAGCCTCACCTTGCTAGTGCGTTCAGTTTCGACAACAAAATTCAGTTTCGACAGCAAAATTCAGTTTCGACAGTTAAGTTCAGTTTCGACAGTTAAGTTCAGTTTCGACAGTTAAATTCAGTTTTGATAGTTAAGTTTAGAGATGAGCGGCTGATGTATTTTACATCTAGCACTTTTTGGTTATGTATTTTACGTCATGTATTGGAGATGCTATTAGAATTCCACTCAGGTTAACGTTGTTCATTGTCTCTCTTGTCCTGCTTCAGCCTCGGCGTCGTACAACTCACCGGAGCTGCTCCAACGACGAAACCCTCCATCACAGCGGAGCAGTACCTCGGGCTTCATCTCCAGACGCCTAAGATCTTCTTCCCCTCCTCCGACAGCCAAGTCAGCCGGAGCATCCTCACCGGCCAACCCAATCACGCTGAAATCGACATGGCTTCGCCAAAGAGGTTGTACACTTGTTGCATCTCTTTTTTACTCTACATGTTATATATATTGTCCACTAAGCACTCGTAGTAACGGGAAATACGACTATTTTATCCCACTATATGATAAGCAGTGAGGTACCAGGCAACTTAGCTATCCGTGATGGACTCTCTTGAACGCCATCATTATTTATCTCTGCGCGTTTGAGCTATGCATTTGTCGATGAGCCTGGGAGTTGAGCTAGTATGGCAGTGGCCTGGGTCCAAAGTAATAGAAGTAGCACAAAGACAGTTTTTAGTGTAGGATTTTCCTTGCTCAAGCCTGCCTACTAGAATCGCCAGTGCTTGAAAGGAAAAGTGAATGGAAAACATCAGAATTGGAAAGTTTCCTATGGTACTACTTTTCATGAATTTGGTGCAAAGGATTGGAGCAAAGGAAAACTGTAGGATTTGTTCCTTTAGTGTCTCCTTGAAAGAAAAACCGTAGGAATTCTAATTTCCACTTCTCCTCCTTTTCATATTCCTATTCATTAAGCATAAGACTAAGAGATAGTAGCATAATAGCATTATAACCGTACATTTTCTTATGGTTTGACTTAATCTCACCATGCTTTTTTGCATCCTGTGATCTTCCAATTGTTGTGAATCAAACACCCAGATTGGCAGAAATCCTGTGTTTTTAAATTCTCTGTTTTGCACGTGCATTCCTATCCTATTCCTGTCTATTTCCTATCCCTGCATTGTTAGAATCCTCAAATTCAAACAAGCCCTTACTCAATTACTTCTGTTACAGATATGTGTCAAAGAAAACCTTGTGTGGTTTGTCCTGCTCCTGCGGCGCTGTGTTCCACCCCAGCTCAGCTGCTCCAACGACGGAAGGGTTCACCACAGCGGGGATCCACTCTCCAGACTGTCTTTCGCCGCCTCAGATCTTCCCCACCGCCGGCAGCCACGGCAACTGCATTACCATCATCAATTGAGCAGATGACCTTGAGGACTACACGGGTCCACAAGAGAGGTCGCACTCTTCCGTGTCTGCTTACGTTATGCGTCGCTTAATATGATGACATGCTACATTATCCTCGTGTTCACCTATTAGACTCCGAGTCAGGTCCAAACTAATGCTGAAACTTGAGTTTTTAAATGGTTGTGGGGTAGATATTGGGGCAGCAATCAGTACTATCTGTCTACTATCTGGTTAATCTCCGGTGTCTACTATGAGTTTCATGTTGGGTGCAAACAAACATTAAAGGAGCCATTATCTGTATTTTTTAACTAAAGCTATTATCTACCTGCTATCATTGGTTTTGGGTCTATCCACAGTTTGCTACCATCACCCTGGATTTGTGCATGCACTCCTTACATAATCTCACTATGTTTTATTCCTATGCATGCCAGTTATTGTACACAATGGAACTGATCATGTAGAGCAAAAGAGATGAGCCTTGCATGGCAATAAAATTTCATGCAGACGTCGTTCCATGGTGGGCGCAAAGGCAGCCCCCCTCCACCCATTTCGGATCGTAATCAAGAGGAAGATAACTATTCTGAGGGGGATTCAGAAGGAGAAGACCACTCCTATTTACCCCATGAGGTCTTCGCTCTAACTTGGCATGCTGATGTTGGTAATATCATGCATATGGTGCCTTGCATTGCTTACTGTATACATTAAAAATGTCATCTACTTAGTTTAGACATGCTTTGTGTCAATGCCATCTGTTTAGTTTCTTTATCGTATATGTGAATCATGCAATGCCATCTTGTCTAGCCAGGCATCATATATGTGAATTTTGCAATGCCACCCTGGTTAGCCAGCCATCTTATATGTGAATTATATCATGCCATCATTTTTTATTACGTGTTAAATTTGTCAACAATTTTAGTACATTCAATTACTCTTCCTGTGCATCAGCCATTCGACACGGTCATGGAAAAATCTGGAGTGGAAACAAGGTCTTCAGAGCAGACAATGCTATCTGACGAAGCGCATGTCTTGCTGGTTACCGATAGCTCCTC
>NC_041382.1:210022319-210111722 GCF_002162155.2 Triticum dicoccoides | reverse complement strand
GTTATGTTGCTCATATTGTGTGCATGGTATCTTGCATTGCTATGTCATTTGCTTAGTTTAGACATGCTTTGTGTGAATGCCACATGTTTAGTGTCTAATTACCATATATGTGAATTATGCAATGCCATCTTGTTGCAAGACATTATATATGTGAATTATGCAATGTTATCTTGTTGCAAGGCACTATGTATGTGAATTATGCAATGCCATGCTGTTTAGGCAAGCGTCATATATGTGAATTATATCATGCCGTCCTTTTTTTGTATTTCTCATTGCTTTTGTCGATAATGTTTGTATATTCAACTACTCTTCCTGTGCATCAGCCATTTGAATTGGTGATGGAGAAATCTGGAGTGAAAACAAGGTCTTCAGAGCAGACAATGCTACCTGCTGAAGCAGATATCTTGCTGGTTACAGATAGCTCTTCAGAGGAGGATTCAGAGGCAGATGACCAGTCCTATTATCCCCCTGAGGTGTATGCTCAAACTTGGCAGGGTTATATTACTCATATAATGCATATGTTGTATTGCAATGCTTAGTTTTTACATCATATACACAATATTGAATGCCATCTCCTTAGTTGACACATCATATATGCGCCCTCTGCTCACTTCCTTAGTATATAAATCATACATTTGAATTATGTCATGCCCTGATGTTTACATAGACAGCATGTATCTGAATTATGGCATGCCAACCCGTTTTCTAAAGACATAATATAGTTATATCATCTCATCCTGTTTACATAGTCATCATATTTTAAATTATGTCATTCTATCTGTGAATTATATCATGCCATCATGTTTCCATCGACGGCATGTTTGTGATTTATGGCATGCCAACCACTTTAATAGACACATCATATAGTTATATAATGTCATCCTGTTTACATAGTCATCATATTTTGAAGTATGTCATTCTATCCTGTTTAATTAGCCATCATATATGTGAAATTATGTCCTGCTATTCTGTTTGCTTAGACAACATAAATGTGAATTATTTCATGCCCTGTTTTCTTCCCTACTATCCATTGCACCTGTCTATTTACAATGTCTGTACATTCAATTACTTTTCTTGTTTATCAACCATTTCAATTGGAGGGAGTGATGGCAGTATCTGTGGGAGTAAAAACACGGTCTTCAGAAAAGATCGTGCTACCTGTCGATGTAGATAGAACCACGGTTGTACTTGCCCAAGAACCAGCCCCACCACACATAACCCACACTCATGCAGATTGTACCCCTACCCAGTTGGACAGAGAACCAGCTACACCCCTTCTAACCCCAACCCCAGCAGATAGACACCCAGTTCCCGTTGACATAACATCGTCTCCACCACAGAGCACCCAAACACGAGCAGTTAGTAAGGCAACTGCAGTGCCCAAATCACGAGGACCACCACTCCGAACCCGAAGTCAACGCTTAAAGCAGAAGAAGAATTGTTCTCAGGTCAGGTTCCGTAGCTATGGTTCATACTACTTTGCTCTTGCATCACTGTATTTACTGATACCAACTAATTTCAAATTTGAAGGATGCAATTGAAACTCCAATGGCGCAACAGGTATGTTTTAAACCTATTTCTTCAACGTGTTTGGGGGTTTGCTGTTGTAACTTGCTCTATGTTGATTTCAGTTTCAATTGAATAAACAGTTATGTTCTCATGCCATGCACATTACAAGTGTTGTTATTGCTGTGTAGTTTTCCACACTTATATTCTGTCTATGCTGCTTTGTCTTAAATAGATATGATTCGAACTGTATCTATCTTGATTTGGCAACATAAACTAGAATGATATAGACCATACAGTGACCATACTACATAGATATATGTTTGTTTCATGATGTTATCCTGTCCACCTTACTACTGAACTGGTTTACCAAAATGAGTTTCATATACTACATTGGAAAACCTGAGATGTGTTTGTTTGTTTCTCTTTTAGAACGCGGATAAAATATTGGAGAAGAGTACCCTGTTATGCAATGGTAAAGGAAGTAATGCAGATAAGGTTCAAGATAGTGAGACATCCCTGTTGGTCTCCAAGAAAGCTGATAAAAACTATATTGAAGACACCGAGACAACCCCAAAGTCCTGTCTTGATGTAGTGTTCGAGTGACTAGCTACCACTGCTGGCACCAGCTCTTCGAACTCGTTGCCTGAATCAATTCGGCTTCTTGAGTCTCAACTTCAAGTTGAAAGACATTGATCAAATGTTATGCGACAGGAAGCCGAAGGACTGAGGAAGTCCCAGCAGAATTCAGATGCATACTTTCTGGTGCAATAGCAAGCGCTAGAGGACTTAAGCGCCAAACAAGAGAAAGTTAATAAGCTTGCTAAGAATCTTGCCAGCATTATGGGTACCCAGGATATTGTTTCTTGAGCTCTTCTGAAGTGGTTTCAGGTGTGGACTTGTTTTACTGCGGCGTTTATATGCTGCTGTGTTCCCTATATTTGCACTGGTGGCGAACTTTGATGCCTAGTGGATGTAATATGTGTAATAGCCGTGATAGCCTAGTGTAAGTTGCTTGCTTATTTATTTCCTTGTTGTCTTGTTTATTTGTTTGCTTGTAGTCAGTGCAGTTCTTTTTCTGCGGTTTGCTAGTGGCTGCAATAACCTATTTTTTAAAACTAGGCCACAATAACCATGGGCTAATATTTACTGTAGTGACACCGGGCCTCCTACGGGCTGTAGAAACAGTGGGCCTTCTACGGGCCGTATAAACAGTGGGCCTTCTACGGGCTGTAGAAATAGTGGGCCTTCTACGGGCCGTAGAAACAGTGGGCCTTCTACGGGCCGTAGAAACAATGGGCCTTCTACGGGTCGTAGAAACAATGGGCCTTCTACGGACCGTATCATCAATGGGCCTTATACGGGCCGTATGATCGATTGGCCAAACATGGGCCAAACAGACCGCATTCTGGCCGTAAACGGGCTAGAGTTGGAATCGTCCGTTCATGGGCCGACCATAATGGGCCATCGTTAATAGGCCGTATTTGATGACGCTATGAAAACGGCCCAACGTATTAACGGACCACAAACGGGCCGACTATAACCACAGGCTGAATTTGGCCCACAAGCAGAAAATGACAGTAACGGGCCGTAAGTAAAAGAATGCTGGAAAATAGCCCAAGAATAAATGGGTTCTGAGAAGGCCGAAAGATAACATGGGCTGGAAATGGCCCAACGGAATAACGGGCCATTAATGGGTATAAAGTGATACACTGTTCTTTACGGGCCAGTTTCACCACGGGCCATTAATGGGTGTAAAGTGATACACTATTCATTACGGGCCAGTTTCAACATGGGCCGTTAATAGGCCAAGAGTTACATAGGGCCTCATATGGGCCGAATGACGTCATGGGCCATACATGGGCCAGAAGTGAAAACGGGCTGGAATCATATTGGATGGCCCAGATGACGCTACTGGGCCTAATTCGGATAGGGCGTAACGGGCCTTGGGTTAGCGGGCTGTAAATGGGCTATATGCGAACAAGCCGTTAACAGGCTTTCCATGGGCCAGCCCGCCACCTTTTGACCAAGTCAAACAGGCCGGCCTTTTCACAGGAATGGGCCTCTGTTGGGCCGTGCCATGTGTCGATGTATCATAGGCGCCTTCCGTCCAATGAGTGGTTGACATCTGTCCCAACGATGAGCCGACACGTGTTTCCTCCAGCCAATGATGACTTTACACGTGGAAAATCCCCATTGGTTGGGGCTGTTAACGGGTTATCGGATCCAAAACTTGACCCGATAGCTTAACGGCGTTCCGTTACGGTGGATGCCACGTGTCGTACCCTTGACGGAAGCACTTCTGTGACGCGCGATTTATCGTCATGGAAGTGGACACTTCCGTGATGATAATTTTGGTAATGTCATGGAACACTTCTACGACAGCATAGGTATGACTATCTTGATTCTGTCATAAATTTGTCATGGATGTACATGCATGACAGAAAACGGGACCTACTGTGACAAACACGTATCATCACGGAAGTGTATTTTTTGTAGTGACTATAGGTGGAATAGAATGGTGGTTGTGGAGAAGACAAAAAGGAGAAAATAGTCTCACATCAACTAGGCGTATCAACGAGCTATGGAGATGCCCATCAATAGATATCAATGTGAGTGAGTAGGGATTGCCATGCAATGGATGCACTAGATCTATAAGTGTATGAAAGCTCAAAGATAAACTAAGTGGGTGTGCATCCAACTCGCTTGCTCACGAAGCCCCAGGGCATTTTAAGGAAGCCCATCATTGGAATATACAAGCCAAGTTCTATAATGAAAGATTCCCACTAGTATATGGAAGTGACAACATAGGAGACTCTCTATCATGAAGATCATGGTGCTACTTTGAAGCACAAGTGTGGTAAAAGGATAGTAACATTGTCCCTTCTCTCTTTTTCTGTCATTTTTTTATTTTTTATTTGGGCATTTTCTCTATTTTTTATGGCCTCTTTTTTTTCTTTTTCTTTCGTCTGGAGTCTCATCCCGACTTGTGGGGGAATCATAGTCTCCATCATCCTTTCCTCACATGGGACAATGCTCTAATAATGATGACCATCACACTTTTATTTACTTACAACTCAAGAATTACAACTTGATACTTAGAACAAAATATGACTCTATATGAATGCCTCCGGCGGTGTACCGGGATGTGCAATGAATGAAGAGTGACATGTATAAAGAATTATGAACGGTGGCTTTGCCACAAATACGATGTCAACTACATGATCATGCAAAACAATATGACAATGATGAAGTGTGTCATAATAATGGAACGGTGGAAAGTTGCATGGCAATATATCTCAGAATGGCTATGGAAATGCCATAATAGGTAGGTATGGTGGCTGTTTTGAGGAAGGTATATGGTGGGTGTGATACCAGCGAAAGGTGCGCGCTATTAGAGAGGCTAGCAATGGTGGAAGGGTGAGAGTGCGTATAATCCATGGACTCAACATTAGTCATAAAGAACTCACATACTTATTGCAATAACCTATTAGTTATCGAAACTAAGTACTACGCGCATGCTTCTAGGGGGATAGATTGGTAGGAAAAGACCATCGCTCGTCCCCGACCGCCACTCATAAGGAAGACAATCAATTAATAAATCATGCTCCGACTTCATCACATAACAGTTCACCATACGTGCATGCTATGGGAATCACAAACTTTAACACAAGTATTTCTTAAATTCACAACTACTCAGCTAGCATAACTATAATATCACCATCTTCATATCTCAAAACAATTATCAAGTATCAAACTTCTCATAGTATTCAATGCACTCTATATGAAAGTTTTTATTACACCCATCTTGGAAGCCCATCATATTAGGACTAGTTTCATAACCAAAGAAAACTACCATGCTGTTCTAAAGACTCTCAAAATAATATAAGTGAAGCACGAGAGTTCATCTATTTCTATAAAATAAAACCACCACCATGCTCTAAGAAGATATAAGTGAAGCACTGGAGCAAACGACAAACTACTCCAAAAGATATAAGTGAAGATCAATGAGTAGTCGAATAATTATGCAACTATATAAAGACTCTCTAACATTTAAGAATTTCAGATCTTGGGATATTATTCAAACAACAAGCAAAACTAAATAAAATAAAATGACGCTCCAAGCAAAACACATATCATGTGGTGAATAAAAATATAGCTCCAAGTAAAGTTACCGATGAACAAAGACGAAAGAGGGGATGCCTTCTGGGGCATCCCCAAGCTTAGGCTCTTGGTTGTCCTTGAATATTACCTTGGGGTGCCTTGGGCATCCCCAAGCTTAGGCTCTTGCCACTCCTTATTCCATAGTCCATCGAATCTTTACCCAAAACTTGAAAACTTCACAACATAGAACTTAATATAAACTCGTAAGCTCCATTAGTATAAGAAAATAAATCACCACTTAGGTACTATTGTGAACTCATTCTAAATTCATATTGGTGTAATATCTACTGTTGGGGATATTACTACTGGACGTAAACCGGCCAGGAGTAGCTGGGTTAACTCTATGAAGATTCGAAGCCTATGAAGACGTGAGGATGGTGGCGCTTTACAAAGGCCCAAGGCCCAAAGGCGGGTTAAGGCCTGTAGATGTAAACCGACTTTCTCTTGTAACTTGCATTGTAAGATAGGAAGGATAGAGACCGAGTTGGACACATTGATGATCCGGCCTCGGGACTCTGTAAACCGACGGGCGTCGACCTATGTATATAAAGGGACGACCCGACGACGGTTTAGGGACAATACAACACACAACAACTCGAGAGCCAGGCAAAGCGTATTCGCTCCCTGGTCATTGAAACCCCAGCAATTCCATCACAACTAGACGTAGGCTTTTACCTTCATCATAAGGGGCCGAACTAGTATAAAACTCTCGTGTCCCTTGTCCGGTTTAACCCCTTTAAGCTAACCCATAGCGATGGCTCCACGACTAAGTCCTTTCACGAGGACATCTGCCGTGACAAAACCACGGCAGTTGGCGCCCACTGTGGGGCTACCGCACTATGGTTTCGAGTTCTTGAAGGGCAGCTTCGAAGGACTCAAGGGATACGCCGTGGGCCGGATGACTAAAAGTCGTCACGGCAAGCTCTACATCAACAACGCGGGATGGGGTCCCGAGGCCGGTTCAATTGAATACAGGTACCGGGTCCCCTTTGGTGGGATTCACATCTTCATCGGCAAGATCGGCGAACCGGGCCCTGAGCCGGACACCTGCACCGACATCATCGAGACGGCTCAGCGTGCAAGCCCTGCCCAGGTTCAGCCCGCAGCAAGGCATGTTTTTGTAGGTGTCATCCATGGAGCGGAATATGAGGATGGACCGACATCTGATGGGGAAACCGTTGTCTGTTCCGATGACGAGTCTTCAACCGGAGAGACCGAGTCCCTGTACCAACTGCAGGATGGCCGGATTAGTGGAGGTTCCGAGGGCAACAGTATTCCGGACCCCCTCGATCTGCCAAGCCGGGTCGCGGTCTTCATGGCCGGTACACAACAAGCGCAACACTCTTCTACCGCCGCGGCAATGATCTCCGGTTCAGCAACAGCAACGCCAGCGGGAGCAGGGGGCTCTGCACCGCCTCCAACTCAGGTTTTGTCTGATCTGTTCGACACTTTAGCAACATTACTAGCCGCAGAGGTGGACGCGGCAAACCGGGATCGGCACAACATGGAGATTGCAAAGGTGAAGGATTAGATAACCCAAGCTAAAGCGTACCTGGCAGCAGAGAACGCCAGGATGGCTGCAGAGCGGGCCGGATTGGAGGCTCAGGCATACCGGCTTATGCTGGATCGGAGCGCGTCAAATGATGTCATGAGGAGGAGATACCAATCGCGCCTTCCGTCAGCCTTGGAGGCAAGGAACCTCTTCAACACACCTAGAGCGGGAACCAGTAACCAGCCAGTGGTAAATTGGACTTAGGCACCGGTAACAGGAGCGCCGGTTCAGCCACGCATGATGGACCCGCCTCGTCAGAACAACATTGTGTCGCAGCGCGTCCCGACGCCTCCGGGGCATTACTCCAACCCGTTGGATAACATTGTGACCGCCGCTTCACGATTGGCAGCTCTCCTGATCGAAGGCGAGTCACCGGTGGCGGTTGAGACACGACGGGCTAGGGAACTCCCTCCAAACAGCTTTAACCCAGCAGCAGGCTTATTCGCATAGTCGTGAGAGGATCCATTCCACCTCCCGTCCAAGCCGGAGTTACAGCAGGCATATTGATGAACCGGCTGTGTCAAGTAGTGCAAGACACCGTAACCCGGCAGGTGGTGGTGCTAATGCACAAGATGTGGTGGATCATGGCCGAGCACGTCGAGAGGCCGAGTTAGTAGCTCAGTACGCAACTCGTCAGCCTACTCCGGTTCGTCTGACCATCTCAGTGGAGCCAGGTGTGGTCTTCAGTTCTTTGGGGGTGCCATGCCTCACCCCAGCTTTGCACAATGTACGACTGCCCAAGGATTTCAAAGGCCCTTGCAAGGTGCCCAATTACACTGCCGATTTACCCCCTGAATCATGGGTTGAGAGTTATGAGATGGCAATGGAGATGCTGGATGTGGATGAAGCGGTGTGTGCTAAGTATTTCACCATGATGTTGGAAGGAACAACTCATACTTGGTTAAAGAGCGTACCAGCTAACTCCATTGTGTCATGGGCCGAGTTAAAGAGCCAGTTTATCTAGAATTTCAAGCATACAAGTAAGCAGCCCATGTCAATTGTGGACCTAGCCGCTTGTGTTCAAGAGGATGGGGAGTCTACGACCCATTGGGTGAAGCGAGTCTCAGCTATTTTGCATTCATCAGACCGCATCAATGCAGATACAACAGTTTTGACGTTGGAGGGCAACTGCCGGTTCATGCCATTAAAACTGAAGTTGGTGAGGCTCAAACGTCATTGTAATGACATGTCAACGCTTATTTCCGCTTTGGTTAAATATGCCGATTCGGATAGTACCAAGGACCCTGATTCTGAACAGGACAAACCAGGGAAAGGGAAAAAGAACGGCAATGCCAAGGGGCATCAGCATAATCCGGCAGGTTATGGCAACAACGGTAAGTGCAAAGCAGACAATAGCCTGGACTTTGTGGCTAACACCAACGCCCAGTATAACGGTCAACGTCGTAAGGGCAATCCGCCTCAGAGGGGTGGAGGGTCAGGCCCCAATCTGGAGCGCCTGTTAAATCAACCTTGTCCAAAACACGGATCGAAGGAGAAGCCAGTGATACGTCTCCAACGTATCTATAATTTTTGATTGCTCCATGCTATATTATCTACTATTTTGGACATTACTGGGCTTTATTATCCACTTTTATATTATTTTTGGGACTAACCTATTAATCGGAGGCCCAGCCTAGAATCGCTGTTTTTTGCCTGTTTTAGGGTTTCGAAGAAAAGGAATATCAAACGGAGTCCAAACGGAATGAAACCTTCGGGAACGTGATTTTCTCATCGAATACAACTCAGGAGACTTGGACCCTATGTCAAGCCACGTAACAGGAGGCCACGAGGTAAGGGGGGCGCCTACCCCCCAGGCGCGCCCTCCACCCTCATGGGCCCCCTGTTGCTCCACTGATGTACTTCTTCCTCCTGTATATACCCACGTACCCCCAAACGATCAGATACGGAGCCAAAACCCTAATTCCACCGCCGTAACTTTCTGTATCCACGAGATCCCATCTTGGGGCCTGTCCCGGAGCTCCGCCGGAGGGGGCATCGATCACGGAGGGCTTCTACATCAACACCATAGCCTCTCCGATGAAGTGTGAGTAGTTTACTTCAGACCTACGGGTGCATAGTTAGTAGCTAGATGGCTTCTTCTCTCTTTTTGGATCTCAATACAATGTTCTCCCCCTCTCTTGTGGAGATCTATTCGATGTAATCTTCTTTTTGCGGTGTGTTTGTTGAGACCGATGAATGGTGGGTTTATGATCAAGTCTATCTATGAATAATATTTGAATCTTCTCTGAATTCTTTTATGTATGATTGGTTATCTTTGCAAGTCTCTTTGAATTATCAGTTTGGTTTGGCCTACTAGATTGATCTTTCTTGCAATGGGAGAAGTGCTTAGCTTTGGGTTCAATCTTGCGGTGTCCTTTCCCGGTGACAGTAAGGGCAGCAAGGCACGTATTGTATTGTTGCCATCGAGGATAACAAGATGGGGTTTTCTTCATATTGCATGAGTCTATCCCTCTACATCATGTCATCTTGCATAAGGCGTTACTCTGTTATGCATGCTGGATAGCGGTCGATGAGTGGAGTAATAGTAGTAGATGCAGGCAGGAGTCGGTCTACTTGTCTCGGACGTGATGCCTATATACATGATCATACCTAGATATTCTCATAACTATGCTCAATTCTGTCAATTGCTCAACAGTAATTTGCTCACCCACCGTAGAATACTTATGCTCTCGAGAGAAGCCACTAGTGAAACCTATGGCCCCCGGGTCTATCTTTATCATATTAATCTCCTACTACTTAGTTATTTACTTTGCCATTTACTTTGCCTTTATTTTACTTTGCATCTTTATCATAAAAACACCAAAAATATTATCTTATCATATCTATCAGATATCACTCTCGTAAGTGGCCCTATAGGGATTGACAACCCCTATTTGCGTTGGTTGCGAGGATTTATTTGTTTTGTGCAGGTGCGAGGGACTCGCGCGTGGCCTCCTACTGGATTGATACCTTGGTTCTCAAAAACTGAGGGAAATACTTACGCTACTTTGCTGCATCATCCCTTCCTCTTCAGGAAAAACGAATGCAGTGCTAAAAGAGGTAGAAAGAAGGATTTCTGGCGCCGTTGCCGGGGAGGTCTACGCAAAAGTCAACATACCAAATACCCATCACATACCCTTATCTCCCGCATTACATTATTTGTCATTTGCCTCTCGTTTTCCTCTCCCCCACTTCACCCTTGCTGTTTTATTTTCCCTCTCTCTCTCTATCCTCCCTCTCTTTCCGCTTGCCCTTCTCCCGCTATGTCTGAATCAAAAAGGGTTGGGGTTCTCTCTAGAGTTTTAGTACTTTGGACAACCCCTCTATCCTCGCTAAACTTATAAATAAGGATACTATGGAAAAACTTACCGGAGTTATCAATGAGAGTTTTAATAATTTTGATGAAGAGGATTCTGGAATTTTTCGTTATTTACTTGATGAATCTTTGAAAATGCTTGGTATAGACTATTAAGGATCAGGGCTAGCTATGTTCCTCAATATCAAATTGAAGTTTACCTAAAAAGCTTTTATATTGCCCTTCCTTCCTCTTTTAAGCATGTCTTAGATTCTATATTTGAAGAAGGTTTCCTTGAAGGGGATGTCGTAGACACTTACGAAAAAATGAAAATTATATTTGGGCACCCCATGAATGAGAAAGTTGAATCTACATCTCTTTTGCTCTCTTACCAAAATGAATCTATTAAAGAGATAAAGGCTAGCCTAGATACAAACTTCCATAACATGCTTAATGTTTCTTCTACCATTAATAGCCATGTGCTTTATAAAATAGAAGGATTAATTCTATAGATAGCAACTTTGCTCTTTTCTTTCCTAATACCAAAGATGGCAATACCTAGATCTATTCTTGCTTGTTATGCCTAGCTAGGGGCGTTAAACGATAGCGCTTGTTGGGAGGCAACCCAATTTTATTTTTATTCCTTGCTTTTTGCTCCTGTTTAGTAATAAATAAATTATCTAGCCTCTGTTTTGGTTGTGTTTTTGTGTTTAATTAGTGTTTGTGCCAAGTAGAACCGTTGGGAAGACTTGGGGAAAGTCTTGTTGAATTTGCTGTAAAAAACAGAAACTTTAGCGCTCACGAGAACTGCTGCCATTTTTATTTGGAAAGTGATATTTAGTTAATTATTTTTGACGATGATTAATAGATAAATTCCCAACGTCCAGAAATTTATTTTAGAATTTTTGGGGTTCCAGATCTTGCGCTAGCTACAGATTACTACAGACTGTTCTGTTTTTGACAGATTCTGTTTTTCGTGTGTTGTTTGCTTATTTTGATGAATCTATGGCTAGTAAAATAGTTATAAACCATAGAGAAGTTGGAATACAGTAGGTATAACACCCATATAAATAAAGAATGAGTTCATTACAGTACCTTGAAGTGGTCTTTTGTTTTCTTTCGCTAACGGAGCTCACGAGATTTTCTACTTTAAGTTTTGTGTTGTGAAGTTTTCAAGTTTTGGGTAAAGATTTGATGGATTATGGAACAAGGAGTGGCAAGAGCCTAAGCTTGGGGATGCCCATGGCACCCCCAAGATAATCTAAGGATACCTAAAAGCCAAAGCTTGGGGATGCCCCGGAAGGCATCCCCTCTTTCGTCTACTTCTATCGGTAACTTTACTTGGAGCTATATTTTTATTTACCACATGATATGTGTTTTGCTTGGAGCGTCTCGTATGGTTTGAGTCTTTGCTTGTTAGTTTACCACAATCATCCTTGCTGTACACACCTTTTGAGAGAGCCACATATGATTTGTAATTTGTTAGAATACTCTATGTGCTTCGCTTATATCTTTTGAGTTATATAATTTTGCTCTAGTGCTTCACTTATATCTTTTAGAGCACGGTGGTGGATTTGTTTTATAGAAACTATTGATCTCTCATGCTTCACTTATATTATTTTTAGAGTCTTAATAGCATGGTAATTTGCTTAAAATCCTAATATGCTTGGTATGCAAGATTAATAATAAAACTTTCTTATGAGTGTGTTGAATACTATGATAAGTTTGATACTTGATAATTGTTTTGAGATATGGAGATGGTGATATTAAAGTCATGCTAGTTGAGTAGTTGTGAATTTGAGAAATACTTGTGTTGAAGTTTGTGATTCCCGTAGCATGCACGTATGGTGAACCGTTATGTGATGAAGTCGGAGCATGATTTATTTATTGATTATCTTCCTTATGAGTGGCGGTCGGGGACGAGCGATGGTCTTTTCCTACCAATCTATCCCCCTAGGAGCATGCAAGTAATACTTTTCTTTGATAACTTGTAGATTTTTGCAATAGGTATATGAGTTCTTTATGACTAATGTTGAGTCCATCGATTATACGCACTCTCACACTTCCACCTTTGCTAGCCTCTCTAATACCGCACATCTTTCGCCGGTATCATACACCCACCATATACCTTACTCAAAACAGCCACCATACCTACCTATTATGGCATTTCCGTAGCCATTCCGAGATATATTGCCATGCAACTTTCCACCGTTCCGTTTATGACACACTCCATCATTGTCATATTGCTTAGCATGATCATGTAGTTGACATCGTATTTGTCGCAAAGCCACCATTCATAATTCTTTCATACATGTCACTCATGCATCATTGCATATCCCGGTACACCGCCGGAGGCATTCATATAGAGTCATACTTTGTTCTAAGTATCGAGTTGTAATTGTTCAGTTGTAAGAAAAATAAAAGTGTGATGATCATCATTATTAGAGCATTGTCCCAGTGATGAAAGGATGATGGAGACTATGATTCCCCCACAAGTCGGGATGAGACTCCGGACGAAAAATAAATAAAAGAGGCCAAAGAAGCCCAAATAAAAAAAAGAGAAAGAAAAGAGTCCATAAAAAAAGAGAAAAGGCCCAAATAAAAAAATTTAAAAAATGAGAGAAAAAGAGAGAAGGGACAATGTTACTATCCTTTTACCACACTTTGCTTCAAAGTAGCACCATGATCTTCATAGTAGAGAGTCTCTCATGTTGTCACTTTCATATACTAGTGGGAATTTTTCATTATAGAACTTGGGTTGTATATTCCAATGATGGGCTTCCTCAAATTGCCCTAGGTCTTCATGAGCAAGTAAGTTGGATGCATGCCCACTTAGTTTCTTTTTGAGCTTTCATATACTTATAGCTCTAGTGCATCCGTTGCATGGCAATCCCTACTCACTCACATTGATATCTATTGATGGGCATCTCCATAGCCCATTGATACGCCTAGTTGATGTGAGACTATCTTCTCCCTTTTTGTCTTATCCACAACCACCACTCTATTCCACCTATAGTGCTATATCCATGGCTCACGCTCATGTATTGCATGAAAATTGAAAAAGTTTTGAGAATGTCAAAAGTATGAAACAATTGCTTAGCTTGTCATCGGGGTTGTGCATGATTTAAATATTTTGTGTGGTGAAGATAGAGTATAGCCAGACCATATGATTTTGTAGGGATAACTTTCTTTAGCCATGTTATTTTGAGAAGACATAATTGCTTTGTTAGTATGCTTGAAGTATTATTATTTTTATGTCAATATGAACTTTTGTCTTGAATCTTTAGGATCTGAATATTCATACCCCAATTAAGAAGAATTACATTAAAATTATGCCAAGTAGCACACCGCATCAAAAATTCTATTTTTATCATTTACCTACTCGAGGACGAGCAGGATTTAAGCTTGGGGATGCTTGATACGTCTCCAACGTATCTATAATTTTTGATTGCTCCATGCTATATTATCTACTATTTTGGACATTATTGGGCTTTATTATCCACTTTTATATTATTTTTGGGACTAACCTATAGACCGGAGGCCCAGCCCAGAATCGCTGTTTTTGCCTGTTTTAGGGTTTCAAAGAAAAGGAATATCAAACGGAGTCCAAACGGAATGAAACCTTTGGGAATGTGATTTTCTCATCGAATACAACTTAGGATACTTGGACCCTACGTCAAGCCACATAACAGGAGGCCACGAGGTAGGGGGCGCGCCTACCCCCCCAGGCGCGCCCTCCACCTTCGTGGGCCCCCTATTGCTCCACCGACGTACTTATTCCTCCTATATATACCCACGTACCCCCAAACGATCAGATACGGAGCCAAAACCCTAATTCCACCGCCGTAACATTCTGTATCCATGAGATCCCATCTTGGGGCTTGTTCCAGAGCTCCGCTGGAGGGGGCATCAATCACTGAGGGCTTCTACATCAACACCATAGCCTCTCCGATGAAGTGTGAGTAGTTTACTTCAGACCTACGGGTCCATAGTTAGTAGCTAGATGGCTTCTTCTCTCTTTTTGGATCTCAATACAATGTTCTCCCCCTCTCTTGTGGAGATCTATTCGATGTAATCTTCTTTTTGCGGTGTGTTCGTTGAGACCGATGAATTGTGGGTTTATGCTCAAGTCTATCTATGAATAATATTTGAATCTTCTCTGAATTCTTTTATGTATGATTGGTTATCTTTGCAAGTCTCTTTGAATTATCAGTTTGATTTGGCCTACTAGATTGATCTTTCTTGCAATGGGAGAAGTGCTTAGCTTTGTGTTCAATCTTGCGGTGTCCTTTCCCGGTGACAGTAAGGGCAGCAAGGCACATATTGTATTGTTGCCATCGAGGATAACAAGATGGGGTTTTCTTCATATTGCATGAGTCTATCCCTCTACATCATTTCATCTTGCTTAAGGCGTTACTCTGTTTTTAACTTAATACTCTAGATGCATGCTGGATAGCGGTCGATGAGTGGAGTAATAGTAGTAGATGCAGGCAGGAGTCGGTCTACTTGTCTCGGACGTGATGCCTATATACATGATCATACCTAGATATTCTCATAACTATGCTCAATTCTGTCAATTGCTCAACAATAATTTGTTCACCCATCGTAGAATACTTATGCTCTCGAGAGAAGCCACTAGTGAAACCTATGGCCCCCGGGTCTATCTTTATCATATCAATCTCCTACTACTTAGTTATTTACTTTGCCATTTACTTTGCCTTTATTTTACTTTGCATCTTTATCATAAAAATACCAAAAATGTTATCTTATCATATCTATCAGATCTCACTCTCGTAAGTGGCCCTATAGGGATTGACAACCCCTATTTGCGTTGGTTGCGAGGATTTATTTTTTTTGTGCAGGTGCGAGGGACTTGCACGTAGCCTCCTACTGGATTGATACCTTGGTTCTCAAAAACCGAGGGAAATACTTACGCTACTTTGCTGCATCATCCCTTCCTCTTCGGGGAAAACCAACGCAGTGCTAAAAGAGGTAGCAGCCAGCTTCACATCTTTGGAAGGACTGTTTCATCATGCGAGAGTTCAAGAATTCCAATATGTTTCAATACGACAATGGCCCGCCCGGCGGTTCAGGAGGTGGTTTTCATGGGCCGGGTTATGGAGGCGGCAGCTGCGGTTCAGGATTCCAAGGCAATCATACCGGACATGGCAATCAAGGTAATCAGGGCAATCAGGGAGGTTATAACAATTAGGGGAATCAGCAGCAGCAGCAGTCGGGTTATCAGAGAAATCTGAAGCAGTTGAATAGTGGGTAGTATCATGTCTTTACCACTAGCTTGTGTAAGCGCGATTAGAAGCTTCACAAGAGGGCTGTGAACTCCGTCAAACCGGCGGTGCCTCAATATTTGCACTGGTCTGAACAACCCATTTTATGGAGTCGGGAGGATCATCCGCCCCGGGTTGACAACTCGGGTCATCTGGCCTTAGTGGTGGCTCCTCAAGTCGGGGGCTACAAGTTCACCAAAGGCTTATGGATGGAGGGAGCAGTATCAATATCCTTTACTACGATACCTTCCATTGCATGGGGATGACAGACAAGAATCTTAAACCGTCGAACACCGTCTTTCATGGAGTGGTGCTTGGTAAATCGGCGTACCCAGTTGGCAAGATAGCCCTAGAGGTGGCTTTTGGAGATGATCATGATTCAAGATCAGAAACTTTGACCTTTGAAGTGGTGAAAATCAAGAGCCCATATCATGCCCTATTCGGAATGCCGGCTTATGCTAAGTTCATGGCAATGCCGTGTTATGTTTATCTGCAGCTTAAGATGCCAGGTCACAAGGGGACCATCACGGTACATGGGAGCAGGAAGATTGCATTAGAATGTGAAGAAGGGGATGCGGCTTATGCGGAGTCGGTTTGTGCCACAAAGGAGCTGAATTTTATAAGGACAATGTTGATCTGGCAGATATGACTTCTCTGAAAAAGCCAACTAAAGAGCATGATCCGGCGCTGACATTTAAATCGGCTACAGACACTAAATCGGTTGATTTTGTTCCTGGCGATTCATCTCAACAGTTCAGCATTAGCGCTAACCTGGATCCGAAATAGGAAAGCGCGCTCATCGAGTTCATCCGTGAGAACCGGGACATCTTTGCATGGAAGCCTTCTGACATGCCAGGTGTACCAAGGGAACTCGCTGAGCACACCCTTAATATAGATCCCAAGTTTAAACCGGTCAGGCAGTTTCTTCGCTGCTTCAATGAAGAGAGGCGTAAGGCTATTGGTGAGGAGGTAGCCCGGCTCTTGGCAGCAAGGTTTATTGTGGAGGTCTTTCACCCTGAATGGATATCTAATCCGGTGCTGGTACTTAAGAATAACGGCACTTGGCGTATGTGTGTGGATTACGCAGACTTGAACAAAGCCTGTCCAGCTGATCCCTTTGCTCTCCCGCGTATTGATCAGATTATTGATGCTACGGCGGGTTGTGACCGTTTGTGTTTTCTGGATGCTTATTCTGGTTATCATCAGATTAAAATGGCAGTTAAGGACCAGGAGAAGACAACTTCATAACTCCCTTTGGAGCCTTCTGCTATCTGTCTATGCCTTTCGGGCTCAAGAGTGCCCAGGCGACTTATCAACGCTGTGTTCAGAATTGTCTTCATAAACAGATTGGGCGCAATGTACACGCTTATGTGGATGATATTGTGGTGAAGTCCAGGAAGGAGGAAACATTGATAGATGACTTGAGAGAGACTTTTGACAACCTCCGGGTCTATAAGATGATGCTTAATCCGGCTAAATGTGTCTTTGGTGTTCCGGCAGGCAAGCTCTTGGGTTTTCTGGTGTCCAACTGAGGCATTGAGGCTAACTCGGAAAAGACTTCAGCTATCACGTCCCTGGCTAAATCGGCCTATATCAATGATGTTCAGTGTTTGGCGGGCCAGATTGCAGCTCTAAGCCAGTTTATCAGCCGCCTTGGGGAGAAGGCTATTCCTTTGTATCAGATGTTAAAGAAAATGGATGATTTCGTCTGGAGTGACGCGACTGATAAAGCGTTTGAGGATTTGAAGATACAGTTGGCCGAGTCACCCGTCCTTGCGGCTCCGGTTGATAAAGAGCCCTTATTGTTGTATGTGGCTGCTAACGCCCGGGCTGTTAGTGTGGCTATTGTGGTGGAGCGCAAGGAGGCCGGAAAGGAGTATCCGGTTCAACTGTCGGTTTATTACATCAGTGAGGTGCTTATTGAATCAAAGCAGAGGTACCCGCATTGGCATAAGTTGGTGTATGGAGTTCTCATGGCAAGCTGGAAGCTCAAGCATTATTTTCAAGGTCATCATATCACAGTGGTTAGTTCAGCCCCTCTGGGAGATATCATCCAAAACAGAGAGGCGACTGGCCGGATTGCTAAGTGGGCTATTGAGCTTGGATATCACGGGCTCAAATATACACCTCGCACAGCGATCAAATCTCAAGCACTCATGGACTTCATCAATGATTGGAAAGAGTTGCAGGCACCGGAGGAAAAGCCAGACAACACTTATTGGACTATTCACTTTGATGGATCCAGGCAATTGGAGGGCTCGGGGGCTGGAGTCATATTAACTTCCCCACGAGGTGACAAGTTTTGTTATGTTCTCCGCTTAATGTTCCCTGGTACTAACAATGCAGCTGAATATGAGGCCTTGCTCCATGGCCTTCGGATGGCTAAAGAGATGAATTTAAGCCGAGTTAAGTTCTTCGGTGACTCAGACCTGGTGGCTCAGCAGGTATCTGGCACTTGGGATTCTAAGGATCCACTAATGGCTGCATATCGACGAGAGGTAGACATAGTAGCTGGTTACTTCAAGGGTTATCAAGTTGACCATATAGACCAGCGAAAGAATGAAGCCGCGGACGCTTTAAGTCATCTAGGCTCTCAGCGTAAACCGGTGCCACCTAATGTCTTCCTCGACGTACTTCATAATCCATCGGTCAAGATACCCACAGAGGAGGAATTGGCTATTCCTGACCCGGAGGCCCAGTTGGTAGCGGCTCTTCATGTTATACCGGATTGGACAGTCCCATACCTGGCCTATATGAACCGGGGCGAGTTACCAGACAATGAAACTTTGGCTCGTCAGATAATCCGGTGATCCAAGTCAATGACCATTGTCAATGGGGAGTTACATCGTTACAGTGTGACAGGGGCAATTCAGCATTGTGTGTCTCCTCAAGAAGGTTGTGAGATTTTGCGAGAGATCCACGAAGGAGATTGTGGTCACCATGCCGGTTCAAAATCCTTGGTGGCCAAGGCTTTTCGTCACGGCTTCTATTGGTTGACGGCTCATGCCGATGCTGAGGATTTAGTAAAAAGGTGTGACAGTTGTCAGAAATTTGCACGCCGTGCTCATGTTCCGGCTCAGGAGTTGAGAATGATTCCAATAACTTGGCTGTTTGCCACTTGGGGGCTAGATATGGTTGGACCCTTTAAGAGGTCCAAGGACAAAAAGACCCACCCGTTGGTGGCACCTGACAAGTTTACCAAGTGGGTAGAGGCAGAGCCAGTCAGTAAGTGTGATGCAGCCACGCCAGTTCAATTCATCAAAAAGGTGATATTCCTGTTTGGTTTTCCACACAAAATTATAACTGATAATGGTACTAATCTGTCCAAAGGTGCTATGGAAGAATTTTGTCAACGTGAGCACATCCGGCTTGATGTGTCATCAGTGGCTCACCCCCAATCTAATGGTCAAGTAGAGAGGGTAAATCAAGAAATTTTGAAAGGTATTAAACCTCGGCTTATGGTCCCTTTAAAGCGGACGCTGGGTTGTTGGATGGAGGAGTTACCTTCAGTGTTATGGAGTATCAACACCACACCAAACAGATCTACGGGCTACACGCCATTCTTCATGGTTTACGGAGCAGAGGCGGTTCTCCCCAGTGACATCCGTCATGACTCACCCCGTGTGGCGGCTTACGTTGAAGATGATAATGAGAAGGCGCGTCAGGACTCACTGGACCTATTAGATGAGGAGCGTGATCTGGCAGCGGCGCGTTTGGAGATTTATCAACAAGATCTCCGACATTATCATAGCCGCCGGGTTAAAACCAGAACTTTTCAAGAGGGTGATCTGGTGCTCCGGCTCATCCAGGATCAGACTGATATGCACAAGTTATCCCCACCTTGGGAAGGACCTTTTGTGGTCAGCAAAAACTTGCACAACGGGTCATACTACCTTATCGATGTTCGAGAGCACAAAGACTCACGCAAATCGGAGGAGGAGACCCAGCGGCCGTGGAATATAGCTCTTCTTTGGCCTTACTATACTTGAGCCACAGGCTCTTCTTATGTACATACTTATGACAATGTATATATTATATAATAAACCGGAGCCTCAGCTAAAGTAGGATATCTATTGTTTTTTACATCGTGTGTGGTTACATGGGGGCTTCTACTTATAAAATGGAGTTCTATTAACCCAGCTTATAAAGCCACACAAATATAAAGGAAATCACTAGGGGGCTTGGTCGTATTCGAACCATAGCTACGCCTCTTGATCGGTTTAAGGCCAAACAGGGAAATCACTAGGGGGCTTGGTTGTACTTACACCATAGCTACACCTCTTGATAGGCTTAAAGCCAAAAAGGAAATTATGTGGAACCAAAGAGTGTCTGTTGCAAAAAGCACATCTCAAACATAGGTACCCACTGAGCATAGCTCAAATATTACTTGGGGGCTCCTTGCTTCTCAAATAACAACGAGCTTGCACCCTTGTAGTAGGCTATCAAGCCAGGCTTGGAAGCCAGGTGTATTCACCTAAAACCCCGGGTTATCCTGCATATTTAAGTAAGCCACTCCGTCCAGGTAAACCTGGTATGACCCATCGAACGTTTGACAAGTCAATCTCATAGACCCTGGACTTGTCAAAGTTAAAACGATGTTTGATTAAAGATTGAGGTCCATCTTAAAAGGCTTTGAAAAATGGTTTAACTCAGCAGCCTGGCAGCCCATGAAAAGCCTCGATTTAGGGCCTGGAAGCCCATGAAAAGCCTTGCATATTTTTTCTTGTATTTGTTGCAATTGTTTTAAACCTATTTTGATAAGGGACTTATGAATATTTTCTGATAAACTGGTGCATATTACAAAACGACATTGTTTTCAACGCTCAGTTGTCAGTACATGATCAGTTTCTAAACCGGCATTAATTTGATCCGGTCTGGTTTTGACTAGAAGTCACCAGAATTATATGGGCAAACCGGTGGTTATCATAACTAGGTATGGTTTTTATATGAACCGGTAAGAAGGAAATGAGTCATCAATACTCCAGATTGGTGTTTTCACCCTTACTATAGCAACAGTTGGTCAGCCAACGAGATATATCACAGGTATCATCTATTTTATATCTGGTTATTACAATCTTGGTTATCCATCCAAGCAATGTATATATTTTGGGCATCATGACCCGTCCAGTGGTAAACCACTAGGACATTTTCAAATTCTTATATGCAGGAGCAAGTTAAATCAAAAGCCACGATGGACTATGCATATAATAGATCCCAAAGGCATGGCAAGTTATCAGTGTCAAGCAAAATAAACATGCTCGATGGCATAACAGATAAAGTGTTTATGCTATCCTATTACAAGGCGCTTTAAACAGCTCACACAGAATAATTGTTCCCATAATGAGTGGCAGACTACGATTGATAAACCGGCCTCTGGTTCAAGATTCCTCGTCTGGATGACTTGAAGATTGAGGATCATCTTGAGTTGGCGCATCCTCCTGATCTCTACCCAGTGGCTGGAAATCAATTGTTGTCCAGTCGATTCCGGTTCACGCTTGGAAAACAACTTCTTCACTTATAAGAGGGGAAGGATCAATGTCAGGAGCATAAGTGTGCTTACAGATTGGCGGCACAAGATCCACTATATCATGAATCGGCGCAGGGCATTTTTTCTGATCAACATCATAAACCGGTTGATAATGAGACAGATCTGTGTCATCCGCCAATTTGCTTGCTATAGGCTGCATCTCCCTTGTCAGCCTTCGGAGATCATCATTGTTGAATTCTGTACCATCTTCCTTCACGCTGGGGTAGCCTTGGCCGATATCTATCGGTTCAAGATCTGGAATCCATGCCTTGGCCCAGATTAGCGCAGTTAATGCGCCCGACCTTGCAGCTAGTTTTTGAAGTTCCACCAGCCAGGCAGGTAACATGGATAACTTATCGATGGTTTCTTTTATCAACGATGGAGGAGGCCTGTTGTACGTGGCTGTGTAGATAGCCCGTTGGGATCCGGAATACAATTGTTCTATCAAGGTATAGGCTGCTTTCAACTTCATCTGCATATCGGAGCCCAGATGGGTAATGCGGGTCCCTGTAGCATTGTGAGCATCAGTAAACCGGTGACTGCTAAGGTAAAGGGGACTTGAAGCATGCCAGATGAGGGCGCTTACCAAATATAGCAGAACTCATAGCGCTTATTTGCCGCTTTAAATCGGTTAGTTCCTCAACCACCGGTTTAAGGGCTGCTTCTGCGTCTTCGGCTTTCTTAGCTAAAGCGGCCTTCTCGGCATCCCAATCTGCACGTTCCTTTTTAAAAGTTTCCTTCAGCTTCTCCATGGATGATAAGGCTTCAGTCAGTTCCTCCTTGGCTTTGGAAGCTTCCGCTTGCTGAGACTTGATGTTTTCTTGAAGATCAGCGGTTTGGGAGTCCTTCTAGCTAAGCTCAGCCTGTAAAGGAATGACATATCATCAAGTGGGATGTATATATTTGAAGTACCAAGCACATAACAAGTTATGCACTTTGTACTTGGGGGCTAATGCCTATTTATTCTATTATCAGAAATTTTTGCAAGTCCCAAGTACAGTGCAAGCATTATCCTTGACACTTGGAGGCTAATGTACATCTGTTCAAAGTTGAAGCATTGATTAAAATCCCGGTTCACCTTGGAAGGATAAACCGGCCTTTGGGGACTATACAGATGAAAACTACAAGAATACAACAATAAAGTACCGGTTTATTTCAAAGGATCACCTGACATATGGAGGATAAGTATGCAAGGGTTAAGATATTACAAAGTCCCGATTTATGATTTCTATCATAAACCAGCCCTTGGGGGCTACTAGAGTTGGTATTTTCAATTGGACTTAAGAAAGGAAAAGTTATGTCATTACCTCATAGCGCTCCTTCATCAGATTCACCAAACCGACTTCACAATCACGGTTTGTGTGCAGACGGTTCAGAAAGACAGAGTGGAGTTCTTTAGCACTGAAGTGGGCATAGCTTGATAGATCGATGCTCCATTTTCCTTTTTCCATGGCAACACGTTCTTCTTTGGCACTATGTTTCACCAATGCAACAGGATGGCCAGGAGAGGTGTGGCCAATACCGGTAATGATAACTTCATCTTCTTTATCTCCAACAACCTTTTCTGGAGTTGATGGAGCGTCAGTAGTCTTCACTGGATTAGAAGATCCGTCACCAGCCCGAATTGGACTTACCGGTTTATCATATGGCACAGCGGTATCAACTTCTGCTTGTTCGTCAACATTAGGATCTTGAGGGGGCGGTTCATCAAATGTGGCCTCAGTATTTGGACCTTCCGGTTCCGTAGCCAGCTCTGGTTCAATCACCACCTGATCATCAGGCGGGTTATTCACCCGGGCCTTCTTACTGGGTCTGGCCTTGGCTTTAAAAAGAACAGATGCAAAGGAATGACATATCATTAGGCGTGTTGAGGGGCGTACGAGGCCCGTTCCTGGGCACTTAGTCGTTGCGGAAGCGGATGAGTATTAGCAAGTCGGTGAGCACGATAACCTGACAGAGGGTTCTCATCTTTAGGAGAGGTGTCTCTGCAGTAGAACCAAGTTTGATTCCACTCTTTTGGGTGACTGTGAAGTTTGGCATGAGGAAACCCAACCTCTTTCCTTTTCTGAATTGAGACGCCGCCAAGTTCAGTATTGGGTCCGTCTACAAACTCAGTGCGACGGTTTAGATGGAAGAAATCCCGGAACAGCTCAACAGTTGGTTCTTCTTGTAGGTACGCTTCACAAAAAACTTGTAAGTTGCATATATTGGATAGCGAGTTGGGTCCAATGTCTTGAGGGTGGAGCTGAAAGCTAGCAAGTACATCTCGAAAAAAATTCGATCCGGGTGGTTTAAAGCCACAGCCTATATGATCAACAAACACCACTACTTCACCCTGCTTGGGGGTAGGAGGATTTTCCGGCCCAGGAACTCGTCACCGGATCTCATTTTACTTTGGTAAGGTAGCAATCTTGACCATTCCGTTCAGTTGCTCCTCTATAACCTGGGAAGGGACCCAGTTACAGGAATAGAACTGTTTGGCCATTGCAAGTGAAGAGCTAGAAAGAAAATGATGCCGGTTTATGATTCGTTAATGACAAAGCGTATGGCACAACAGGTTGAGGAGATAGGAATTTAAGCAGATCATATGGTTAAATTAGAGGCTGATGCAGTTATAGATGGTAAAGCAGTACACAGAAGCAAAGGTATATGCACATTGTTAAACCAGAGTTTAGCGATGGAAGAAATGACAGAATAAATGAATTGGTGGTTTAAAAGGAGACTAATGGTACCTGCCGGATTATCATACTTCAAAAAGTTAAACCGCCTATATTGGTGTGAAGGGTACAGATCTAAAAATACCTAAGTGCGGAAAATAGGTTTCACAGATTTATATGGTGATTTCAGATCTAAGGGGTGACAGAAAATTGGAATATATTCAGACCTAAAAACTTCAGGTGTTTAACCAGTTCATCAAAATCAGAGGAATTGTTGTCTATGTAAAGGAGTGATCTAATAAGGAAGAGTGAGATTGTGGTACGGTCACGCAAGGGCTAAAGCAGATCTAAGACTAGCCTACGATGCTACCAAGAAGAACAAGGAAGAACAGCTTTAGAACTTCGATGAACTCCGACGAATACAAACCCTAATGGCGAAGATCTAGGGCGGAAAGAGAGAGGGCTTACCAGTGTTACAGGAACGGAGGAGATGCGCCGCACTTTTCTTGTCCAATCAAGTTGATGCAGCGGCCGACGGTGATACAGAGGCAAAGCTTAACAATGACGGCGGCGCTCGGGTGCAGGGGCGTCGCGAGGAGGAAGAAGATATGAAGAGGCAGCGGAGGAAAAGGAAAAGGGGCCTCAACCCTATTTATAAAGCGAAGAGATAAGTGACAGGCACGGAAATCGAGGAGTTCGAAAATGAATATTTAATAAAGTCATCGCTTTGATGGTTGGATGCTCATTAATAAAGGGCATCTTTAGCTTCAACGAATAGGTGACATCATGGCGGTTTACTACAAATCCAGAGGATGATGTCAGGGTGGTTTACAAGATCTATGCAGAGGTGCAAGGGCAAGAATTTTTCTAAGTGTTGAAGATTGACATGAACAAGTTCAAATCAATCTGGGGCCTAATGTTGGGGATATTACTACTGGACGTAAACCGGCCAGGAGTAGCCGGGTTAACTCTATGAAGATTAGAAGCCTATGAAGACGTGAGGATGGTGGCGCTTTACAAAGGCCCAAGGCCCAAAGGTAGGTTAAGGCATGTAGATGTAAACCGACTTTCTCATGTAACTTGGATTGTAAGATAGGAAGGATAGAGACCGAGTTGGACACATTGATGATCCGGCCTCGGGACTCTGTAAACCGACGGGCGTTGACCTATGTATATAAAGGGACGACCCGACGGTGGTTTAGGGACAAGACAACACACAACAACTCGAGAGCCAGGCAAAGTGGATTCGCTCCCTGGTCATCGAAACCCTAGCAATTCCATCACAACTAGACGTAGGCTTTTACCTTCATCGTAAGGGGCCGAACTAGTATAAAACTCTCGTGTCCCTTGTCCGGTTTAACCCCTTTAAGCTAACCCGTAGCGATGGCTCCACGACTAAGTCCTTTCACGAGGACATCTGCCGTGACAAAACCACGACATCTACTGTATTCCAACTCATCTATGGTTCATACCCTCCGGAACTACTCATAGATTCATCAAAATAAGCAAATAACACATAGAAAACAGAATCTATCAAAAACAGAACAGTCTGTAGTAATCTGGATCAAACGTATACTTCTGGAACCCCAAAAATTCTAAAATAAATTGCGGGACGTGAGGAATTTATCTATTAATCATCTGCAAAAAGAATTAACTAAATAGCTGTAACGCCCTGGTAATTAAGCTACAGTAATCCCACGTTAACGGTGCCACGTCACCCCGGTTACTGTTGTTAATATCGCGTTGGATCAAAACTTTTCAAAATTTAAATTCAAAATAATGTCAATAATAGAAGTTTTTCAAAATTTAAAACAAAAATGTTTGGGGTGTGCAAATAAATGCCTAGGAATTTATGGTGTGGGATCGGTGCTTTTATAAAAGACCTAAATACTTAAAATGAATTAAAACAGAAAAGAGAATACAAAAAAAAAAAAAGAGAAACCCCCTGCCCACCTGGGCTCTGGCCCAGTAGGCCACCGCCGCCCGAATGGGCCGAACCAGTCGCACCCCATAACCTCCCCCCACTCCCCCGCGTACTCACCGACACCCCACTCCCATTCTCCAAAATATCTTCTCCCCCTCTCTCCCGTTTGGATCGGGATCGAGGAGGCCGCTCGTCGCCGCCGAACGCCGCCGCCGCCTGAAGCCCACGTCGCCTCACCGAACTCCCCCTCGCCGGCCTGCCTCCCGCTCCGCCGCGTCATCCCCATCCCCTCCTCGAACCCGGTGCCTCGATCCCTGCATCCCGAAGTTAGCCCCGACTCCTCCTCTCCTCCTCTGTCGCACGCCGCACCCCGCGCTCTGCGCGCGCCTACGCCCCCGCTCCACGCGCGCTCACCGCCCGCACATCGCCGCGCCCTCACCCCGACTCTGCCTCGCTTCGCCCGCGCCTCGTTCGACCTCGCGTTGCGCCGCGCGTCCCCCTTTTCCCCGTGCGCCCCGCGCCCGAGCTCTAGATGGGCTCGTGTCCGCCATGCTCGTCGTCGCAGCCCCCGCTCGCTTGCGCCCGTGCGTCGTATCCACCACGGCCTCCTTCCCCGTGCCGCGCCTGGACCGCACGCCTCGCCGTCCCGCTCGTCGCGCCCGCACGCCCTCACCCCGCGCCGTGGCCGGTCCCCTACTCCTGGCCGCGCCAAAGCGCGTGCACGCCCGCACCCCGCGCTCCGCGTATGCTCACCGCACCCGCCGCCCTCGCTCCCCTGCTTGACCGCGCGCACTCACCCGCGCGCCTGCGCTTGCCCTCCCCGCGGCCACATGCACCGCCCCTGACCTCGCCCATCGGTCACCGTGGCTAGCGCCCGACTCCCCTCGTCCCTGCCTGTGGCCACCTTGGTCAAGGCCAGTCGCCGCTCGGTCCAGCCGCACCCCTCCACGGCCCCGGCGTCCTCCTCCAGTGGCCTCCCGCTTCACCACGGCACCACCCTGTCGTGGTCTCGTCGGCGCTCGCGCCCGCCAACTGCCCCACGGGCCAGCACCCGTTCGGGCTGCGCCCGACGCCCAGCGCCCGCTAGCCCCTGGGCCTATGACAAACGGGGCCCACCCCCCTGAGAACGAAAAAATAAAAGAATTAAGAATTAAATTAATTAATTAATTAATTAATGAATTAAATTAATTAATCCTATTTAATTAATCTAATTGACCTGTTAGTTTAATTAAACAGTAATAAGTTTAACCTAAACCCTAATCAACCTAACAGTGTATGACAGATGGGTCCCGCGGGGCCCACACGTCAGTTGACCAGTCAACTCCTCTGTTGAATGCCGATGTCGTGCTGGCGTCAGCATGCACTGTTCTGGATAATGTTAAATTAAATTAATTAAATAAATGCTAAAATTGATTTAAATCTTTTAAATTTAATTTAAAATAAACCGTAGCTCGGATGGGAAAACTTTCTACATGAAAGTTGCTCAGAACGACGAGACGAATCCGGACACGCAACCCGTTCGTCTGCCACGCAGCCCTAGCATAGCGAACACGCAACTTCCCCCCTCCGGTTCATTTGTCCGAAAACGCAAAACACCGAGGATATTTTCCCGGATGTTTCCCCCCTTCACCGGTACCACCTCATACCGCGTTAGGGCACCCCTGGCACCGATACTTGTCATGTCATGCATTGTGATGCATCTGTTTGCTTAATATTTATTGTTTCTTACCCCTCTTCTCTCGCTAGACACCGAGACCGACGCCGCTGCTACCTAGTACGACTACGGTGTTGACGACCCCTCTCTCTTGCGAGAGCAACCAGGCAAGCCCCCCCTTGATCACCAGATATCGCCTATTCACTCTCTACTGCTTGCATTAGAGTAGTGTAGCATGTTACTGCTTTCCGTTAATCCTATTCTGATGCATAGCCTGTCATTGTTGCTACAACTATTGGTACCTTACCTGCAATCCTAAATGCTTAGTATAGGATGCTAGATTATCATCAATGGCCCTACATTCTTGTCAGTCTGCCATGCTATACTATCGGGCCGTGATCACGTCGGGTGTTGATCACAGGTATATACTATACATACATATATACATGCTATACATGTTGTGACTAAAGTCGGGTCGGCTCATTGAGTACCCACGAGTGATTCCGATGTTGGGGGCTGAAGGGGCAGGTGGCTCCATACCGGTAGAGGTGGGCCTGGGTTCCCGAAGGCCCCCGACTATTACTTTGAGGTGGAGCGACAGGGCAGGTTGAGACCACCAAGGAGAGAGCTGGGCCTGGCCCTGGTCGGCGTCCGCGGTTATTTCTAAATAACATGCTAAACGAGATCTTGATATTTGATGTGAGTCTGGCCACTGTCCTATACGCACTAACCAACTACGCGGGAACAGTTATGGGCACTCGACGTCGTGGTATCAGCCGAAGCCTTCGTGACGTCAGCGACTAAGCGGCACGCGCCGGGTTGGACCACGTAACGCAACTTCCTTTGTAATGGAGGTTGCTAGGTCTGCTCTCCGGCCGCCCTCGCAAGGTGCAGGTGTGCAATGGGCGATGTGCCCAGACCCCCGCGCCATAGGATTTAGACAGGCGTGCTGACCTCTCTGTTGTGCCTAGGTAGGGCTGCGATGTGTTGATCTTCCAAGGCCGGGCATGACCCAGGAAAGTGTGTCCGGACATAGGGAATCGAGCGTGTTGGGAAATGTGGTGCACCCCTGCAGGGAAGTTAATCTATTCGAATAGCCGTGATCTTCGGTAACAGGACGACTTGGAGTTGTACCTTGACCTTATGACAACTAGAACCGGTTACTTAATAAAACACACCCTTCCAAGTGCCAGATACAACCCGGTGATCACTCTCTAACAGGGCGATGAGGAGAGGATCGCCGGGTAGGATTATGTTATGCGATGATACTTGGTTAACTTACCATCTACTCTCTTCTACATGCTGCAAGATGGAGGCTGCCAGAAGCGTAGTCTTCGACAGGACTAGCTATCCCCCTCTTATTCCGGCATTCTGCAGTTCAGTCCACATATGATACCCCTTTTCCATTTGATACCAATGCATACATATGTAGTGTAGCTCCTTGCTTGCGAGTACTTTGGATGAGTACTCATGGTTGCTTTGCTCCCCCTTTCCCCCTTTCTATATCCGATTGTTGTGACCAGACGAAGGAGTCTAGGAGCCGGACGCCACCATCGACGATGACTCCTACTACACTGGAGGTGCCTACTACTACGTGCAGGCCACTGACGATGGCCAGGAGTAGTTTAGGAGGATCCCAGGCAGGAGGCGTGCGCCTCTTTCGATCTATATCCCAGTTTGTGCTAGCCTTCTTAAGGCAAACTTGTTTAACTTATGTCTGTACTCAGATATTGTTGCTTCCGCTGACTCGTCTATGATCGAGCTCTTGTATTCGAGCCCTCGAGGCCCCTAGCTTGTAATATGATGCTTGTATGACTTATTTTTATTTGTTGAGTTGTGTTGTGATATCTTCCCATGAGTCCCTGATCTTGATCGTACACACTTGCGTGTATGATTAGTGTACGATTGAATCGGGGGTGTCACAAGTTGGTATCAGAGCCGACTGCCTGTAGGAATCCCCCTTCCACATCCTTGGCTGAAGTCGAGTCTAGACATTACAAAACTTTTTACTAACATGGTTGTGTGTCTTACGGGCCCATGCCGCCATTTGGGTGGTATTAGGATCTTTTACTCATTGATCCTTACTCTGGAACTCTGGACTCTCTTCTACTCGGGTTAAACGAATTTACTAACTCTAACATTAGGATCCCGTGACCGTGTTCACCCCAAAGTTGGGTAAGCCCTAGCTATTCCTTAGAGTAGTATATTGAACATTATCCACACTGTCATTTGACTCCTTTGAAACATCTTTGTTTTCAGATGGAACCCACGAGATAGGTCGTGCGCCACACGACGGCCATTGGTGCCTCAGGATCACCTGCTGTGTTGTTCGAGATGATGACCTATTTGGGTTATCACTGGCACCCTGAGTACACCGTGTACGAGGAGTATCAGGACTTTAACCAAGAGCAGTACCGTGCCATCGTTCACCTCTACTCTCGGGAGTATGACTCCACTACCATGCTACACACTGCTCATGGTGTTGGAGTGACTATCGACATGGAGGTCAACGATGCTGCTTATGCTGCTCTGACATGTCTTCGTGGAGAGTATCGGGAGTTGTACACCTCCCCTTTCAGGCACATTGCTATCGCATCCAATGTTGGTGCGGAGGGATACTACACTGCTGCCTACTCCACTGTCACCCGAGAGCCCTTCTACCATTAGAACCTGGTTCTACATGCTGATGGGCTGGATAGAGCTAACCGAGCTCTTCGCCATGAGTTGTACACCACTCGTCAGCACCTGTATCATGCTCTGACGCTGTTGCACCCCTCTGTCCGATCTGGTGCTCTGTCGCGTTCTGTGATCTACCCTGCCAGGACCGTGATGCCCCAGGGCGTCGGCTGGCCAGATGTGGGAGGTTACTCACCCGCACTTGGTCCTCTTCTACCACCTGTGTGTCGGGTTCCGCACCAGAGTATCCGTGGACCCCAGGCTACTCACGTGGAGGACTTTCCGTCATGTCACTACCAGCTGTCAGGCTATACCTACCGCCACAGTTCCTCCTGGGACTGATGTAGGCTTGCTTGTTAGTGTTAGATGCATTCACCGCGAGCGTGCGTGCCGCCTATGATGTTCTTAGCCTATGTATTGAACTCTGTGTACCGAACTCCATGCATGATCTCTTTTGTAAGATATGCCAACTACTATGTAGCATCTATCGTGTTCCTTTCATTATGCATGTTTCATCATGAATGATTCTTGTCCTTGCAATTTCTCAATGCTGAACTACCCCTATTATATATTAGCAGGATGGTTAGACTAGGTGGTCATGGTCATGGTGGCCATGCACCACCACCGCCTGAGTACATGGCTGGTATGATCCAACAGTTCGAGCTGAACCGCCAATTCATGGAAAATATGATGGCTCAGTTTCCTCGCCCCAATATGAACCAACAGCCAGCCCAAGTGACTCTGCAGGATTTCATGCGCCTCGACCCAACTGTGTATCGCAGCTCAACTCAGCCTATGGATGCTGATGACTGGCTCCGTGACACCACGTATGAGATGGAGTGTGCTGATGTAGCCCCTGCCAGCTATGTCACCTTTGCTTCCTTCTTCCTGAAAGGACCCACTGCTCAATGGTGGGACAGCCACAGGCGTACTCTGCCAGTTGGAACAATCATCACCTGGCCAGAATTACAAGCTGCTTTCTGTGCCCGCTTCATTCCTCAGGGAGTCATGGACCGGAAGAAGCGCGAGTTCCGCAATCTCACCCAGGGCAACAAAACTGTCGAAGCTTATCAGCGGTAGTTTCTGGACTTGTCTCGCTATGCTGAAGAAGACATTGCAACTGATGCACGCAGACAAGAGAAGTTCCGTGATGGCCTTCAAGCTTACATCAAGCTTGCACTTCTAGTGCATGACTTTGCTGATTTCACCACCTTGGTGAACAAGGCCATCAATGTCGAAACTGGTCTACAGAAACACCAGAGCTCTCACAGGCGCAACCGTGACACGGGCTCATCTTCGGGCCCGTCCTCGTAGAAGTGTAGGATATGGTTTCCGAACAGCATGTTCCAGCCTACTGCACCTGCTCCAAGGCAGTCCTATGCTACACCACATCTGCCTCCCCCACCAACTAGGCAGCCGAGACTTCCAGCTCCACCACCCCGAGCTCATGTTCCCACTCCCAATAATGGTCTGTGCTACAAGTGTGGCCAACCAGGTTACCTTGCCAGGAACTGCTATCAGAATCCGAACCAGAATCAACTGGCCCTTCCCACAGCTGGCCGTGGAAGCAACCAGCCTCGCAACAACAATGCCAGGTCTTATGGGTGTGTTCATGCCAACCACGTTGATCTCAATGAAGCTCAAGACCAGCCTGCTATTGTGATGGGTACACTCCTCGTAAATTCAGTACCTGCATCTATTTTATTTGATACCTGTGCATCACATTCATTCATGTAAGAGGATTTTGCATTCATGCATGGCATTAAAAGCGAGGACGTGAACACTTCGCTATTAGTACACACTCCTGCGGGCCAATGTCGGACCTCCATGATTTGCAATGACGCCCATTGAAATTGAAGGACTGGAATTCCTTGTCTCTCCCATCGTATTGAAGTCCTGTAGCATTGATCTTATTCTGGGAATGGATTGGTTGAAAGTGCATACTGCTTCTATAGTTTGTGACACTAAGACCGTCCATCTGCTACACCCTTCTGATGAAATAATTGCTTACCAAGCTCATCTAGTTCAAAACACCGAGGCACGACTTTATGCCTTGAATGCGTTGAACGCTGCACCACTCGAGGGCATTGAAAACATTCCCATCATTCGTGAATTCCAAGACATCTTTCCGGAAGAACTTCCAGGGATTCCCCTGCTAGAGATGTCGAAAATTCATCATTGACTTGAAACCATGCACCACTCCTATAGCCAAACGACCCTACAAGATGCCGCCGCATGAACTCATTAAGCTTAAGGAGGAAATCAAAAAATCTCTTAGGAAAGGTTTCATTCGCCCAAGTTGCCCTCCTTGGGGAGGACCTTCTCTCTTTGTTAAGAAGAAGGATGGGACGAACCGATTAGTCCAAGACTACCATCCTATAAACCAAGCTACCATTCAGAATAAATACCCTCTTCCTCGGATCAATGATCTTTATGATCAACTGGCTGGCTCACCAGTGTTCTCCAAACTCGGCTTGAGGTTGGGTTACCACCAGATCCGTGTTCGTGAATAGGATATCCCAAAGACCGCCTTTTTGACTCGGTATGGATCATACGAGTACACCGTCATGTCATTCGGCTTAACGAATGCTCCGGCCACTTTCTCTCGTTTGATGAACTACATATTCATGGATTACCTCGACAAGTTCGTCATGGTTTATCTGGATGATATCCTCGTATTTTCCAAGAACAAGGAAGAACATGCTGAACATCTTCGTCCTATGCTGTAAAAGCTTTGAGAGCATCAACTCTATGCTAAGTATTCCAAGTGTGAATTCTGGCTCCCCGAAGTAACCTATATTGGGCATGTCATCTCCAAGGATGGTATTGCCGTCAACCCTGAACGAGTTCAGGCTATTCTTGATTGGACTCCTCCGAAGAATATCAAGCAAGTCTGAAGTTTTCTCGGTCTCGCCAGCTATTGCCGTTGATTCGTCGAGAACTTCTCCAAGATCGCTATGCCTCTGACTAATCTGTTGCATAAGGGTGTCAAGTTCCAATGGACAGACAAGTGTCAGGAAAGTTTCCAGGCACTCAAAGACAAGTTGACTTCTACCCCAGTGCTTGCTCCACCTGATACTAAGAAGGACTTCGTCATTTACTGTGATGCTTCCCGTCAAGGATTAGGCTGTGTCCTAATGCAGGAGTGCAGAGTGATTGCTTATGCCTCTCGTCAACTGCGCCCTCACGAAGAAAACTACCCAGTTCACGACCTCGATCTTGCTGCTGTCATTCATGCTCTGAAGCAGTGGCGACATTACCTTCTCGGTAACGTTGCGAGATCTTCACTGACCACCAAAGTCTGAAATCTATTTACTCAGCCAGATCTGAATCTCCGTCAGCAGAGATGGATGGAGACTGTTGCAGACTTTGACGTGGGTATATGCTATACCCCATGCAAGGCTAATGTAATGGCTGATGCCTTGAGCTGCAAGTCTTACTGCAACCACCTCCAGGTTCACAAAGTTCAGCCCTCGCTTGTCGAAGAATTTAGAAAGCTGAACCTTCATATTGTTCCTCCTGGTGCACTCGCTCCCCCTCCCCCAGAGTTTCAAAAGATGAATCTCCGTGTTGTTACTAAGGGTTCTCTAAATACCCTGGCTGTCGTACCAGATCTCGTAGATGGTATAAAGACTATTCAAGGTTATGACTCTGAAGTCCAGAAGATTAAATGCCATCTCGCATAAGGAAAGCCCTCATTCTTCACTATCGCCGATGATGGCGCCTTGTACTTCAAACGCTGCCTAGTGGTACCATGTTCGAGGAAAAACCTAGATCGGACTAAAAAGGTTATGAAAGAAGCTCATGATACGCCTCTGTGCATCCATCCTGCTAGTACAAAGATGTATCAGGATATTCGTCAGAGATTCTGGTGGTCTAATATGAAGCAGGACATTGCTCGTTATGTCGCTGAGTGTGACGTTTGCCGTCGTATCAAAGCTGAACATCAAAGGCCTGCTGGAACTCTGCAACCTATCTCTATTCCTGAAGGGAAATGGGACCATGTTGAAATGGACTTCGTTACTGGTTTTCCCAAATCACAGAAAGGTAATGATGCTATTCTTGTCGTCATTGACCGGCTTTCTAAAGTTGCACATTTTCTGGCGGTCAAAGAAACAATCGCTGCTAGTCAGCTTGCAACTCTCTATATGTCCAGAATTGTTTCACTTCACGGTATTCCACTGGTTATCAGTTCAGACCGTGGCAGCTTGTTCACTTCAATATTCTGGGCAAGTTTGTAAGAAGCTATGGGAACTCATCTGTCGTTCAGTACGGCGTTTCATTCTCAATCGCAAGGACAAGTTGAATGTGTGAACCAAGTTCTCGAAGACATGCTTCGAGCTTGTGTAATTTCCTTCGGCAAGAAATGGGAGGAATCTTTTCCGTATGCCGAGTTCTCTTATAATAATAGCTATCAAGCTAGTCTGAAGATGTCCCCCTTTGTAGTGTTATATGGATGAAAGTGTCGGACCCCTCTGAACTGGCCAGAAACTGGGGAACGTCCACTCTTCGGTCCCGATATTATCCAATAGGCCAAAGAACAAGTCCGCATTATTCGCGAGAATCTCAAGACTACTTAGTCACGTTAGAAGAGTCAGTATGACCGTCATCACAAAGACATGGTCTATCAACCTGGCGTAAAGGCTTATCTTCAAGTTACACCAATGAAGGGTGCTCACCGCTTCGGGATCAAGGGCAAGCTAGCTCCTCGCTATATCGGTCCCTTCACTATTCTCGAAAGGTGTGGAAAAGTGGCATATCAACTGGAGCTTCCGCTGAACCTTTCTCAGGTTCACGATGTGTTTCATGTGTCACAGCTCCGCCGTTGCTTCAAGGACCCAATCCGAGCAGTGGATCATGAAGTGCTCGAATTGCAATAGGACCTCTCCTATAAAGAGCATCCGGTCCGCATTCTCGACCAAGCTGAACGCCGCACACGTCAAAAAGCGATCAAGTTCCTCAAGGTCCAGTGGTCGCATCACTCTGAAGATGAAGCCACTTGGGAACGCGAGGACCGCCTGCGTGATGAATACCCCACGCTGTTTCCTTCTACCTCCGAAATCTCGGGATGAGATTTCTTGTAGTGGAGGAGTTTTGTACCGCCCGGGTAATTAAGCTACAGTAATCCCACATTAATGGTGCCACGTCACACCGGTTACTGTTGTTAATATCGCGTTGGATCAAAACTTTTCAAAATTTAAATTCAAAATAATGTCAACAATAGAAGTTTTTCAAAATTTAAAACAAAAATGTTCGGGGTGTGCAAATAAATGCCTAGGAATTTATGGTGTGGGATCCGTGCTTTTATAAAAGACCTCAATACTTAAAATGAATTAAAACAGAAAAGAAAATACAAAAAAAGAGAAACCCCCTGCCCCCTGGGCTCTGGCCCAGTTGGCCACCGCCGCCCGAATGGGCCGGCCCACCCGCACCCTATAACCTCCCCCCACTCCCCCGCGTACTCACCGACACCCCACTCCCGCCTCTCCAAAATATCTCCTCCCCCTCTCTCCCATTTGGATCGGGATCGAGGAGGCCGCTCGTCGCTGCTGAACGCCGCCGCCGCCCGGAGCCCACGTCGCCTCGCCGGACCCCCCCCTCACCGGCCTGCCTCCCGCTCCGCCGCTCCACCGCATCGTCCCCATCCCCTCCTCGAACCCCGCTGCCCCGATCCCTGCATCCCGCAGTGAGCCCCGACTCCTCCTCTCCTCCTCTGTCGCACGCCGCACCCCGTGTGCCTACGCCCCCGCTCCACGTGCGCTCACCGCCCGCACATCGCCGTGCCCTCACCCCGGCTCTGCCTCGCTTCGCCCGCGCCTCGTTCGACCTCGCCCCGCGCCGTGCGCCCCGCGCCCGAGCTCCGGACGGGCTCGTGTCCGCAACGCTCATCGCCGCAGCCCCCGCTCGCGTGCGCCCGTGCGTCGTATCCACCGCGACCTCCTTCCCCGCGCCGTGCCTGGACCGCACGCCTCGCCGTCCCGTTCATCACGCCCGCACTCCTGCACCCCGCGCCGCGGCCAATCCCCTGCTCCTGGCCGCGCCAAAGCGCGCGCACGCCCGCACCCCGCGCTCCATGTACGCTCACCGCAGCCGCCACCCTCGCTCCCTTGCTTGCCCGGGCGCACTCGCGCACTCGCGCGCGTCCGCGCTTGACCTCGCCGCAGCTACCTGCACCACCCTGACCTCACCCACCAGTCACCGCGGCTAGCGCCCGACTCCCCTCGTCCCTGCCCGTGGCCGCCTTGGCCAAGGCCAGTCGCCGCTCGGTCCGGCCGCACCCCTCCATGGCCCTGGCGACCTCCTCCGGTGGCCGCCCGCTTCGCCACGGCACCACCCCGCCGTGGCCTCGCCGGCGCCCGCGCCCGCCAACTGCCCCGCGGGCCAACGCCCATTCGGACTGCGCCCGACGCCTAGCGTCCGTTAGCCCCCCTGGGCCTATGACGAATGGGGCCCACCCCCTGAGAACGAAAAAAAGAATTAAGAATTAAAAAATAATAATATACAAATAATTAATTAATTAACTAAATAATTAAATTAATTAATTAATGAATTAGTGAATTAAGTTAATTAGTCCTATTTAATTAATCTAGAAGGGGAGCCTTGGCGCAGTGGTAAAGCTGCTGCCTTGTGACCATGAGGTCATGGATTCAAGTCCTGGAAACAGCCTCTTAGAAATGTAGGGAAAGGCTGCGTACTATAGACCCAAAGTGGTCGGACCCTTCCCTGGACCCTGCGCAAGCGGGAGCTACATGCACCAGGTTGCCCTTTTAGTCCTATTTAATTAATCTAATGAATCTGTTAGTTTAATTAAACAATAATTAGTTTAACCTAAACCCTAATCAACCTAATAGTGTATGACAGGTGGGTCCCACGGGGCCCACACATTAGTTGACCAGTCAACTCCTCTGCTGACTGCTGACGTCATGCTGATGTCAGCGTGCACTATTCTGGATAATGTTAAATTAAATTAATTAAATAAATGCTAAAATTGATTTTAATCTTTTAAATTCAATATAAAATAAGCCGTAGCTCGGATGGAAAAAACTTTCTACATGAAAGTTGCTCAGAACGACGAGACGAATCCGGATACGCAGCCCGTTCATCCGCCATGCAGCCCTAGCATAGCGAACACGCAACTTTCCCCCTCCAGTTCATCTGTCCGAAAACGCGAAACACCGGGGATATTTTCCCGGATGTTTCCCCCCTTCACCGGTACCACCTCATACCGCGTTAGGACACCCCTAGCACCGATACTTGTCATGTCATGCATCGCTATGCATCTGTTTGCTTAATATTTATTGTTTCTTCCCCCTCTTCTCTTGCTAGACACCGAGACCGACGCCGCTGCTACCCAGTACGACTACGGTGTTGACGACCCCTCTTTCTTGCCAGAGCAACCAGGCAAGCCCCCCATTGATCACCAGATATCGCCTATTCACTCTCTACTACTTGCATTAGAGTAGTGTAGCATGTTACTGCTTTCCGTTAATCCTATTCTGATGCATAGCCTGTCATTGTTGCTACAACTGTTGATACCTTACCTGCAATCCTAAATGCTTAGTATAGGGTGCTAGATTATCATCAGTGGCCCTACATTCTTGTCAGTCTGCCATGCTATACTATCGTGCCGTGATCATGTCATGTGTTGATCACGTGTATATACTATACATACATATATACATGCTATACATGTTGTGACTAAAGTCGGGTCGGCTCATTGAGTACCCGCGAGTGATTCCGATGTTGGGGGCTGAAGGGACAGGTGGCTCCATACTGGTAGAGGTGGGCCTGGGTTCCCGAAGGCCCCCGACTGTTACTTTGAGGCGGAGCGACAGGGCAGGTTGAGACCACCAAGGAGAGAGGTGGGCCTGGCCCTGGTCGGTGTCCGCGGTTATTTCTAAATAACACGCTAAACGAGATCTTGGTATTTGATCTGAGTCTGGCGACTGGCCTATATGCACTAACCAACTACGCGGGAACAATTATGGGCACTCGACGTCGTGGTATCAGCCGAAGCTTTCATGACGTCAGCGACTGAGCGGCGTGCGCCGGGTTGGACCGCGTACGCAACTTCCTTTGTAATGGAGGTTGCTAGGTCTGCTCTCCGACCGCCCTCGCAACATGCAGGTGTGCAATGGGCGATGGGCCCAGACCCCTGCGCCATAGGATTTAGACCGACGTGCTGACCTCTCTGTTGTGCCTAGGTAGGGCTGCGACGTGTTGATCTTCCGAGGCCGGGCATGACCCAGGAAATGTGTCCAGACAAAGGGGATCGAGCGTGTTGGGAAATGTGGTGCACCCCTGCAGGGAAGTTAATCTATTCGAATAGCCATGATCTTCGGTAACAGGATGACTTGGAGTTGTACCTTGACCTTATGACAACTAGAACCGGTTAATTAATAAAACACCCCTTCCAAGTGCCAGATACAACCCGGTGATCGCTCTCTAACAGGGCGACGAGGAGAGGTCGCCGGGTAGGATTATACTATGCGATGATACTTGGTTAACTTACCATCTACTCTCTTCTTCATGCTGCAAGATGGAGGCTGCCAGAAGCGTAGTCTTCGACAGGACTAGCTATCCCCCTCTTATTCCGGCATTCTGCAGTTCAATCCACATAGATACCCCTTTTCCATTTGATACCAATGCATACATATGTAGTGTAGCTCCTTGCTTGCGAGTACTTTGGATGAGTACTCACGGTTGCTTTGCTCCCCCTTTTCCCCCTTTATATACCCGATTGCTGCGACCAGACGAAGGAGTCCAGGAGCTAGATGCCACCATCAACGATGACTCCTACTACACTGGAGGTGCCTACTACTACGTGCAGGCCGCTGACGATGGCCAAGAGTAGTTTAGGAGGATCCCAGGTAGGAGGCGTATCCCAGTTTGCATGTATCCCAGTTTGTGCTAGCCTTCTTAAGGCAAACTTGTTTACCTTATGTTTGTACTCAGATATTGTTGCTTCCACTGACTCGTCTATGATCGAGCTCTTATATTCGAGCCCTCGAGACTCCTGGCTTGTAATATGATGCTTGTATGACTTATTTTTATTTGTAGAGTTGTGTTGTGATATCTTCCCGTGAGTCCCTGATCTTGATCGTACACGTTTGCATGTATGATTAGTGTACGGTTGAATCGGGGGCGTCACAATAGCACTCTCCCATAAAAAATGGCAGCAAATCTTGTGAGCGCTAAAGTTTCTGTTTTTTACAGCAAGATCGCAAAGACTTTCCCCAAGTCTTCCCAAAGGTTCTACTTGGCACAAATACTAATTAAAAGCATAAAACCACATCTAAACAGAGGCTAGATGAATTATTTATTACTAAACAATAACAAAAAGCAAGGAACAAAAATAAAAATTGGGTTGCCTCCCAACAAGCGCTATCGTTTAACGCCCCTAGCTAGGCATGATGATTTCAATGATGCTCCCATAAAAGATAAGAATTGAAACATAAAGATAGAATCATGAAGAATATAACTAGCACATTTAAGCCTAACCCACTTCCTATGCATAGGGATTTTGTTTGCAAACAACTTATGGGAACAAGAATCAACTTGGATAGGAAGGCAAAACAAGCATAACTTCAAAACTTTAAGCACATAGAGAGGAAACTTGATATTATTGCAATTCCTACAAGCATATGTTCTTCCCTCATAATAATTTTCAGTAGCATCATGAATGAATTCAACAATATAACTATCACATAAAGCATTCTTTTCATGATCTAAAAGCATAGAAATTTTATTACTCTCCACATAAGCAAAATTCTTCTCATTCGGAATAGTGGGAGTATCATAAGAAACTCGAATACTATAAACTATTTCCACATTAAAGGAGTAATGTTCAGAAAAAGGGTAATCGTAATCATGACAAGTTTTATAAATATAATCATCTCTACTTTTTATAGCATAAGTATCATCACAATAATCATCATAAGTAGCAACTTTGTTCTCATCATAATCAATTGAAACCTCTTCCAAGATAGTGGATTCATTACTAAATAAAGTCATGACCTCTCCAAATCCACTTTCATAATTATCACAATAAGATTCAACATCCTCCAAAATAGTGGGATCATTACTTCCTAAAGTTGACACTCTTCCAAACCCACTTTCATCAATATAATCTTCATAAGTAGGAGGCATGCTATCATCATAATAATTTTGCATATCAAAACTTGGGAGACTACAAATATCATCTTCATTAAACATAGCATCCCCAAGCTTGGGACAAACATTAATTGCAGCAAATATATTTTCAAACTTGTCATTCTCATCAAACATAGCATCCCCAAGCTTGGGCCTTTTCATATCATAAGCATAATCACTTTCATCATTAATAGTATGGATAGCACCAATAGTATAACAATTATCATCATCACAATGAGTAATAGGGGCACCATCATTTGGGAGGGATACCTTTTCACCTTTGCTCCTTCGTCTTTTCTTTTTCTTCTTCACATTATGTGTGGGTTCAATCCTCTTTTTGGAGCTCCTTATTGATGAGATTGGTTGATTAGAAGGCTCCTCCTCATTACCTGATTCATCATAAGAAATAATAGGAGGATATTGGGAAGCCTATTCCTTTTCATTAATATTCTCTTCATCCTCTATTTGTCTTCTTTTCTTTATGTAATTGGTATAAGGATTTTCAATGCAATTCACCGCACAATACATAAAAATTTCTTCTAGATTAATATCGAGGAATTTCTCAAGGTTATATTCTGGAATATGCTTAGTTATACATTTCATTTCTTCATAACACAAAAGCAAACTAAGTTCATTATGATGTGCAAGGGAAATCAAATCATCACAATTTTTGGACACTGTACGATCATGGAACAATTTGCATCGGAGATTTAAACGACCATGTTCATTGCAAAGTTCACAAGTACGGTGAAGAAATTTTAAATTTTCAACACAAACATCTAGCCTCTCTTGCAACCACTTAGTTTCCAAATACTTATGCCTCTTGCAAAATCTATCTTCCCTATTTGGTGTATACTTGCAAACTATATGCACTCCACAAAAGTTGACATGCTTATAAGAGACATTTTCGTCATGACTAGTGCAATCATCATTAGTACTATGGATATTCAAGGAGTTCATACTAACAACATTGCAATCGTGCTTATCATTCAAAGATTTAGTGCAAAACATTTTATAGACTTCTTCTTCTAGCACTTGAGCACAATTTTCCTTTCCATCATTCTCACGAAAAATATTAAAAAGATGAAGCATATGAGGCAAACTCAATTACATTTTTTTGTAATTTTCTTTTATAAACTAAAAAAGTGATAAAACAAGAAACAAAAAGATTCGATTGCAAGATCTAAAGATATACCTTCAAGCGCTAACCTCCTCGGCAACGGCTCCAGAAAAGAGCTTGATGTCTACTACGCAACCTTCTTCTTGTAGACATTGTTCAGCCTCCAAGTGCAGAGGTTTGTAGGACAGTAGCAAATTTCCCTCAAGTGGATGACCTAAGGTTTATCAATCCGTGGGAGGCGTAGGTTGAAGATGGTCTCTCTCAAACAACCCTGCAACCAAATAACAAAGAGTCTCTTGTGTCCCCAACACACCCAATACAATGGTAAATTGTATAGGTGCACTAGTTCGGCGAAGAGATGGTGATACAAGTGCAACATGGATGGTAGATATAGGTTTTTATAATCTGAAAATGTAAAAACAGCAAGGTAACTAATGATAAAAATGAGCATAAACGGTATTGCAATGCGTTGAAACAAGGCCTAGGGTTCATACTTTCACTAGTGCAAGTTATCTCAAAAATAATAACATAATTGGATCATATAACTATCCCTCCACATGCAACAAATAGTCACTCCAAAGTCACTAATAGTGGAGAACAAACGAAGAGATTATGGTAGGGTACGAAACCACCTCAAAGTTATCCTTCCTGATTGATCTATTCAAGAGTCCGTAGTAAAATAACACGAAGCTATTCTTTCCATTCAATCTATCCTAGAGTTCATACTAGAATAACACCTTAAGACACAAATCAACCAAAACCCTAATGTCATCTAGATACTCCAATGTCACCTCAAGTATCCGTGGGTATGATTATACGATATGCATCACACAATCTCATATTCATCTATTCAACCAACACAAAGAACTTCAAAGAGTGCCCCAAAGTTTCTACTGGAGAGTCAAGACGAAAACGTGTGCCAACCCCTATGCATAAGTTCACGAGGTCACGGAACTCGCAAGTTGATCACCAAAACATACATCAAGTGGATCACGTGATATCCCATTGTCACCACAGATAAGCACATGCAAGACATACATCAAGTGTTCTCAAATCCTTAAAGACTCAATCCGATAAGATAACTTCAAAGGGAAAACTCAATTCATCACAAGAGAGTAGAGGGGGAGAAACATCATAAGATCCAACTATAATAGCAAAGCTCGCGATACATCAAGATCGTACCACCTCAAGAACACGAGAGAGAGAGAGAGAGATCAAACACATAGCTACTGGTATATACCCTCAACCCCGAGGGTGAACTACTACCTCCTCGTCATGGAGAGCACCGGGATGATGAAGATGGCCACTAGAGAGGGATTCCCCCCTCCGGCAGGGTGCCGGAACGGGTCTAGATTGGTTTTCGGTGGTTACGGAGGCTTCTGGCGACGGAACTCCCGATCTATTCTCTGCTCCCGGATGTTTTTAGGGTATATTGATATATATAGGCGAAAGAAGTCGGTTATGGGAGCCACGAGGGTGGGGGGCGCGCCCAGGGGGCAGGCGCGCCTCCCTGCCTCGTGGCCACCCCGAAGCTTCCCTGACGTCTACTCCAAGTCTCCTGGATTGCTTCCGTTCCAAAAATAACTTTCCTGAAGGTTTCATTCCGTTTGGACTCCGTTTGATATTCCTTTTCTTCGAAACACTGAAATAGGCAAGAAAACAACAATTTGGGCTGGGCCTCCAGTTAATAGGTTAGTCCCAAAAATAATAGAAAAGTGTATAATAAAGCCCATAAACATCCAAAACAGATAGTATAATAGCATGGAACAATGAAAAAATATAGATACGTTGAAGACGTATCACACATCACACAAGGAAGAGGAGGCCGGAGGCATCGGTGCTACAATGCAGCTCGCCGCCGATGCTGCAAGTGTTGTGACCACGCATCTCGCCGACGATGGAGCTGCCAGTGGCGGAGCTGCAATGTAACACATGGGGTGTTGCGAGCCTGCGACCAATGGATCTCGCCGGCGGCGATGCTTCACTGCAACGCCCAAGTTTTTTCGGCGTGGTGGAGTGGCAGCTGCGAGTTGGACGGTGATACTTTCGACGACGACGGCATGTTGCGTTTGTTACTGCGAGTGTCCAGAGGTCAGAGGAGAACGAAGCAGAGGCCAGATCGGTGCGTTGAGAGCAGATCGAAGCGACACTGCATTGACCCATTCAACAGGAACGAGGGATGGATCCGATGATTCGCTACCCGACTGATTTCTTGGAGAAATTAGTCGGCTGATTTGTAGCACTTGCCCGTGTTTACTCTCAACAACTATGTTTGGAAGCACAAGGAATATGTATAAGTCATGAAGAAAGCAATAGCAATAAAACTTAACAATCATTATGCTAAGCTAATGGATGGGTCTTGTCCATCACATCATTCTCCTAATTATGTGATCCCATTCATCAAATGACAACACATGTCTATGGTCAGGAAACTTAACCATCTTTGATTAATGAGCTAGTCTAGTAGAGGCTTACTAGGGACACTGTGTTTTGTCTATGTATCCACACATGTATCAAGTTTCCGGTTAATACAATTCTAGAATGAATAATAAACATTTATCATGATATATGGAAATATAAAATAACAATTTTATTATTGCCTCTAGGGCATATTTCCTTCAGGGACACCCCTGCAGGGTTTAAACTTTCGAAAGCCGTGCCCGTGGTTATGTGGCAGATGGGAGTTTTTAATATCCGGTTGTAGAGAACTTGACACTAGATCCGAATTAAAATACAACAACCGCGTGTGTAACCATGACCACCTCTTTTTGAGTGAGTTCAAGAAAAGAACACGGTGGGGTTATGTTTGAACGTAAGTAGTTCAGGATCACTTCTTGATCATTACTAGTTTGCGACCGTTGCGTAGTTTCTCATCTTATTCTTGTACTCGTAAGTTAGCCACCATATAATGCTTAGTGCTGCTGCAACCTCACCACTTATCCTTTCCATACCCATTAAGCTTTGCTAGTCGTGATACCCATGGTAATGGGATTGCTGAGTCCTCGTGGCTCACAGATTACTACAACAACAGTTGCAGGTACAGGTAAATGCGATGATTTGACGTGAGAGCGATGCTTGGTTGCTTTTGGAGTTCTTCTTCTTCTTTGATCAAGGGATAGGTTCCGGGTCGGGAGCCTGGGATTAGCAGGGTGGATGTCGTTCTTCTTTTTTGTTTGATTTCATCCATAGTCAGATCCCGCTCTTCTTTATGATGATTGCTATGTATTGATGAACTGTTGTATTCATGTTGTAGCTTGTGGCGAGTGTAAGCCTTTATCTTGTATTCTCATCTATTTAGTACATGGTATATTGTAATGATATCCACCTTGCTATGCGCTCGAAATGCGGTTGTGCCCCAATCATGAGTTCATCACGTGATTGGGATAGAATAGCATCTTGGGCGCTACAGGGTCATCCGGGACTGTACCTTAGAAGGGTGAAGCCAAAAGCTAGCGTTCTTATAGAACACAATAAGTCGGCCTAAGGGAAGTGAATACAGCTTCACGCTTATCACCAGGGTTTTTTTGCAACCATTGGTTTCCGTTTATGTCACGCATCTGGACTATAAATCTACCCAAAGAAAGGAACCCTTGGAGGAACTATTTTCATTGGAAGATGTTTCTTGCGTTAAACATTAATATAACATAACTCTCCACACATGTTTCGTCTGTTCAAGCCAGATGGCCGGATTGCCTGGTTCCCGAAGTGTTGCCCTATTTCCCAAGGCATGGAGTATGGAGCACTTCCTGATCAATGATCGGGGAGGTAGAAGCCGATGGCTGGTTAAGACAACATTCTTTAAAATAACAATAAGAAAGCGGATTGAGCTCGATCAATGTAAAGTACATAGATACATAGAATTGACACAACTACTCTTGATCAACATTGTCTATCAAATGCTCTAAAGCATAATTCTTCTGAGAATAGAGAGCAGCTGGCATAACATCATCATACACCAATCTTAGAGGTATCTCTTGGCGTCAGGACCCACTGGACCAACCCAGGCCATATGCTCCGGGTCCAACTTGGTGAAACGGGTCTTCACCACAGCCCATGCCTCGCGCGCCCCTTCTCAGCAAGTTGAGATCTTCCATAATTCGAGACATCACCGAGCCCCTTTAAAGCGTTCAACCAGTTCGACCATACTCTTCGATGGCACATCTAATGGCCATAATGCCTTGGTCATGCTCTTCATGGCCTTACGAGCCCTCTCATGAGTCCTCGTCGTCTCTTTTAGAAGATTTCTGCCATACGTGCTGACCTCTTCCTCAGGCCGCCTAGTCAGGAGACCTAACAAGCAGGCATTGCATTTCGTTAAAAACACCACTTGTACCTACTCATAAAATGGTAAGACCAGTGCTTACCAAATATGCCGCCTTTTAGCTTCTGGTTTTCCTCCAAGGCTTGTGCCAGCTGAGTTTTCAAACTCTTAATTTCCTCGGCTTTCCATTCATTCTCCGCCTTGAGCTCACTTTTCTCTTCATGACTTAACGTCAACACTCATTTACCAGCCTCAAGCTCCTTGTGCAACTCGTTGGGAAGCGGTTCTTCCCACTTATCAGACATATCGCCGCTGGCTTTTCGAGCCGCATCCAGTTCGGCCTTGGTGTTGACCAACTGTGTCCGGCTAGCCTCAAGATCCTCGGACAACCTTTTGCTATGCTCTCTTGTGGCCTAAAAAGTCATATCATTAGAAATCCTCAACTCAGTCGTCTCGCCCAAATTAAGGCTTGGGGGTGAGTTGGTTAGGGAACATGATCTATTTTCAAGCTATTTTAGTTACATACCTGCACTTTGGCGGCAAAGAGACCGGCGATCCCTTCAAGACCTGTCCGGGCAGCTCCAAGGTATGCATCCACCGAATTAAAGGCGTTAAATTCCTGGTCGACAAATGTAGCATGACGTAAAGTCTCCCTCTGGTGGCAAGGCTTCATTACGCTGTCAACCTCAGAATTGGTAATCGAAACATCATCGGAATCCGCCGGAGGCATGCCGGCTGCCGCGTGTTCGAAGGAAGCTCCGCCTTGTGCCGAAGACCTAGGACTGAAGCTGCGATCCAGCGCGCCCTGGGAATCTCCGGACTGATGCAGGTGTATACTTCTTTTGTGAAATTAAGAAAGTTTTAGCAAAAAGGCGTCTAGAGCAACCCTCGATGTGATTCTGGAATACGTCACCTCTGGGCCGAGGAGGCAGATGCTTCCGCTTTTTGGCGGAGGCCTTCCGTTTTGATCCCCTATTAGGGGCCGAAGCTGGTGCGGTTCGCCCCCCAAGACAGTCTGGCACGTGGTACGACGACCCTTGGGAATAGAAGTCATCATGTTGGGAATAGCGCGAGATGAGTGCCCCATTTGGGAGGACTTCTTTTCACTTAGTGTGGAAGAGGGAAGCACCCCGGTGTGATCGACCATTAGAGCGACCTTGGTGTCGTCAAGGCTCTCCTGATAAAACACCCCGTCATCGAAATCGATCGACGTCTCCAGGTCGTCATGTGATACGTCTCCGTCGTATCTATAATTTTTGATTGTTCCATGCCAATATTATATGATACGACCATTGACAAAAAAACAATGGCGTGAATAATTATCCCAAATCTTTCACAGTACGGTGTCTCCCGAAACGACGTGGCGCTCGCGATCTTATAGATGCAATCACCACAGAAACAACACGCACACCCAACAAGAGGAAGTACGTGGACGATCTTTAGAAAGATTAGCAACAAATTAGAGCTAGATGCCTCCAATCTGCTAGCCTGAATTAACAAAGTAATCAACTTCTCAACTGATATTAACTCGTATGGGAAGATACCCCGACTTGTCCATGCCTAACAGCAAAATAAAACCCACCCCTTACATGAGGCACAACCTCCCTTTTATATGGTGCACACAGGCACACGATACAAGGGCTCAGCCCGACTCTATCGTGAGTTGGTTTCCAAACTGACTTAAACAAAAGGACTTTCTCTCTCCTGTCTCTACTAATTAGGAATTAACTAATTTAAAAAGATCCGGCAAGGTGATCACAAGAATCCAAAACTAACTAGTACTCCATCACGTAACATTGACTTGACTTTGAATAACCAACACACGCACATGTTGTACTCATCACGTATCAACATGGTGTTCTGAACTCCGACTAAACATCATCCGTTGGTGCAGTTCGGATTGAAGTTTCCCCATTAAATTTATTTGTCATCATCTTGCTGCCATGAGAAAACTTGCTCGCCTGAACTGCCTGGTGGGTGTTATAAACAACAACATGCTCTCTCCTTTTCTAACGTCGTGCGGGCACGACATATCTCTCCTTTATTCCTTGATGATTTGTTGTATTAACAGTATCATTTGCAAAGGCACATGGGGTCACTTCATCCTCCCTCCCTTGAAGTGAAACCGTCCTCGGTTTCGATCTATACTTTGCGGATATTTTCTTGAACACTTCGACGCTGCACTTTATATCCTTTGCATCCTTAGGAAGGATCACATAAAACTCACCCTTATGCATAAAGGTGAACTTATTTGTTCGTCCATGATGAAGAGCGTTAACATCATGCTGCCAGGGACGCCCCAAAATAAGGTGACAAACATGCAGTGGCATAACGTCGCATTCCACCTTATCAACGTAGCCACCAACAAAAAAAGGAACCTTCACCCTGTGAGTAACCTTCACTGTGCCCACATTATTGATCCACTTCATATAGTATGGTTTTGGGTGCTCCCAAGTTGGCAAAGAAAGAGACTCCATCACATCATTGCTAATCATGTTGCTAGGACTGCCGCCATCAATTATCAGTTTGCACACTTCTCCCTTGATGGTACATGCAGTTTGAAAAATACTCCGTCGTTGTCCTGGTTCAAAAATGACCTTGTCATCTCGCTAGACCTTATGTGCTAGCAAACTCTCCATATCAGGATCATCTTGAGGATAACATAGTATGGTATCACCATGACATCTTTCGATTCCATCCTCTAACTTAGGCATCTCATCTTCAGATTCTGAAATATATTCTGCATCAACAAGTAGAACCCTTCGTTGATTGGAACATTCATGCTTCATGTGTCCACGTCCTCCACACTTGTGGCAAATAATGTTACGATGATGAGATGAAGTCGCATTAGATGAAACCTGAGAGACCTCCTTTGGCACAGCCACCACTTTGCTCTGTTCAATGCTTCCCGACTTATAAGAAGGGGTCGGTTTAGCACTAAACCCACCATCAATAGGAGAAGAAACACGTCGCCCACTGTTGTAAGTTGGACGAGTCTCTAAAGCTTACTTGTCCAATACCCAATGTTCAGCACGCTCCGCTTGATGAAGCAACTCATGAATATCATTATATTGCATTAAATCAACACGGTCATGAATCTTTTCTTCCAACCCCTCAAAGAAACGTACCATGGTCACCTCCGCAGACTCACGCACAACTGTACGGATCATCAAAACTTGCATCTCTTTGTAGTACTTATCAACTGATTTGGTACCTTGCACTAGACGACGCAGTCTACTATGAAGCTGGCGAGTGTAATAAGCAGGCACAAAACGTTCCCTCATGACTCGCTTCATGTCAGTCCATGTCGCTGGTCGCTCGTGAGTATGGTTCTTATTGTCCCACCATACAAGAGCATACTCTATAAATTCCATTGATGCAACACGAACCTTCTTATCTTCAGAGTAGTTGTGACCATCAAAAATCTGATTTATGCGCATCTCCCACTCCAAATATTTCTCCAGGTCAACACAACGTCCCGAGAATTCAGGTATGGTTATCTTGATTCGACCCAAACCATCATCCTCGTGGGCACCATTGCCGCCATAGTCATGGTGCCGCCCAGCATGGCGATGAGCCCCAACATCATGTCGTGGCCGGTGAGGTAATCCTCCACAGGCATCGAAATCCTCAGAAAAATCACCATCATCATCATTGTCGCAGTCATGATGGTGTCACGGTGAGCGAGACTGTCGGGGTGCCACATCTCTCGCTTGAAGGCGCTGAACTGCTGCGGTGAGCCAATTAAGACTCTCGGTCACCACCTGTAGATTATCAGTGCGCTGTCGGTCGCTGGCAGTCAAACGCCCGTTCAACCTGTCCTCGACGCCTACAATATTTGCAGACAACTCCTCCACCCTCGTCCCAAGCTTCTTGTTGGCTCCCTTGATCGCCATTAGATGAATACGCAAATCATCACTTATCTCCAGACCCTCCGAAAGCTCATCGACCTCCTCATGATCAGATTTGTCATGCTGCGAGTTCACCATCTTTCAAATGGTTGAATCAAATAGCAGGAAATTTTTTTTGTACCGTGATCAACCTTGCTCTGAATAACACTTGATACGACCGTTGACAGAAAAACAATGGCATGAATAATTATCCCAAATCTTTCACGGTACGGTGTCTCCCGAAACGACGTGGCACTCAAGATCTTATAGATGCAATCACCACAGAAACAACACGCACACCCAACAAGAGGAAGTACGTGGACGATCTTTAGAAAGATCAACAACAAATTAGAGCTAGATGCCTCCAATCTGCTAGCCTGAATTCACAAAGTAATCAACTTCTCAACTGATATTAACTCATACGGGAAGATACCCCGACTTGTCCATGACTAACAGCAAAATAAAACCCACCCCTTACACGAGGCACAGCCTCCCTTTTATATGGTGCACGCAGGCACACGATACAAGGGCTCAGCCCGACTCTATTGTGAGTTGGTTTCCAAACCGACTTAAACAAAAGGACTTTCTCTATCCTATCTCTACTAATTAGGAATTAACTAATTTAAAAAGATCCGGCAAGCTGATCAGAAGAATCCAAAACTAACTAGTACTCCATCACATAACATTGACTTGATTTTGAATAACCAACACACGCACCTGTTGTACTCATCACGTATCAACATGGTGTTCTGAACACTGACTCAACATCATCCGTTGGTGCAGTTCGGATTGAAGTTTCCCCATGAAATTTATTTGTCATCATCTTGCTGGCATGATAAAACTTGCTCTCCTGAACTGTCTGGTAGGTGTTATAAACAAAAACATGCTCTCTCCTTTTCTGACGTCGTGTGGGCACGAAATATCTCTCCTTTACTCCTTGATGATTTGTTGTATTAACAGTATCATTTGCAAAGGCACATGGGGTCACATCATTATACAACTTTCATATACTTTTGGCAACTTTTTATACTATTTTTTGGGACTAACATATTAATCCAGTGCCTAGTGCCAGTTCCTGTTTGTTGCATGTTTTTTGTTTCGCAGTAAATCCATATGAAACGGAGTCCAAACGGGATAAAAACCGACGGAGATTTTTTTGGAATATATGTGATTTTTTAGAATAAGAATCAACGCGAGACGATGCCTGAGGGGGCCACGAGGCAGGGGGCGCGCCCCAGGGGGTCAGGCGCGCCCTTGGCCCTCGTGGCCACCCCATAAGGCGGTTGATGCCCTTCTTTCGCCGCAAGAAATCTAATATCCGGATAGAGATTGTGTTAAAATTTCAGCCCAATCGGAGTTACGGATCTCCGGGAATTTAAGAAATGGTGAAAGGGTAGAATCAGGGAATGCAGAAACAGAGAGAGACAGAGGGACAGATCCAATCTCGGAGGGGCTCTCGCCCCTCCCATGCCATGGAGGCCATGGACAATAAGGGAAACCCTTCTACCATCTAGGGAGAAGGTCAAGTAATAAGAATAAGAAGGGGGATCTCTCCCCCTCTCTCCCGGTGGCACCGGAACGCCGCCGGGGCCATCATCGTGTGACGGCGATCTACACCAACACCTTCGTCATCTTCACCAACATCTCCATCACCTTCCCCCATCTATCTACAGCGTTCTACTCTCCCGCAACCCGCTGTACCCTCTACTTGAACATGGTGCTTTATGCTTCATATTATTATCCAATGATGTGTTGCCATCCTATGATGTCTGAGTAGATTTTCGTTGTCCTATCGGTGGTTGGTGAATTACTATGATTGATTTAATTTGCTTGTGGTTATGTTGCTGTCCTTTGGTGCCCATCATATGAGCACGCGCGTGGATCACACCATAGGGTTAGTTGTATGTTGATAGGACTATGTATTGGAGGGCAAGAGTGACAGAAGCTTCAAGCTAGCATAGAAATTGATGCCTACGAGATTGAAGGGGGACCAATATATCTTAATGCTATGGTTGGGTTTTACCTTAATGAACGTTAGTAGTTGCGGACGCTTGCTAATAGTTCTAATCATAAGTGCATAGAATTTCAAGTCTGGGATGACATGCTAGCAGTGGCCTCTCCCACATAAAACTTGCTATCGGTCTAGTAACGTAGTCAATTGCTTAGGGACAATTTTGCAACTCCTACCACCACTTTTCCACACTCGCTATACTAACTTTATTGTTTCTTTATCTAAACAGCCCCTACTTTTTATTTACGCGCTCTTTATTATCTTGCAAACCTATCCAACAACACCTACAAAGTACTTCTAGTTTCATACTTGTTCTAGGTAAAGCAAACATTAAGTGTGGATAGAGTTGTATCGATAGTCAATAGAACTTGAGGGAATATTTGTTCTACCTTTTGCTCCTCGTTGTGTTCGACACTCTTACTTATCGAAAGAGGCTACAATTGATCCCCTATACTTGTGGGTTATCAAGACCTTTTTCTGGCACCGTTGCCAGGGAGCCATAGCATGGGGTGAATATTCTCGTGTGTGCTTGTTTGCTTTATCACTAAGTAATTTTTATTTGTTTTTCTTAGTTGTTCTCTATCTTTAGTTATGGATATGGAACATGAAATACCAAAAAAATTAGGTGTACCTACTACTCATGGAGATGGGGAACCTCCTAAAACCCTCGATGCTGGTTATGTGAAAAATATTATGTACTACTTTGATAATCCTGAGAAAACCCCATTCAATTATGTAATGGGAGACACGTTGGATCAACGTGAATACTTTAGGGATTATCGCTTCACTCAAAAGGGAAACTTTTATGGGATCAAATTAATATGTTGCATTGGTATGCTCGGGAACTATGCTTGAGATAGGACTATACTTGTTGCTCTAGGATGAAGGCTCCACACCTTCCCTTTTCATGCAAATTTAATGATGATAAAACCTTGGCATCTTATGCTAATGGTATATATGATTACTATGATGTGGAACAAATAGAAGAATTTGTTGCTTTTATGGGTGCTTATGAAATTGAATCTTTGTTTAAAGAGTGTGAAAATTTTGATGATTCAGTTTATAGACCTGAAAATTTAGCTATCCTTAAATATTGCTATGAGAATTATGAATTCAATTTTTATATTGATGATTTTATCGAGAGAGTCTCCGCTGGCCAAGAAGAGACTAATATTTTGCAAGGGTCTATGGAAGAAGAAATTGATGAAACTGTGAGCCCATTGGATGAACAAGATGATGAGGAGAGCGAAGAACAAAAGGAGGAAGAGCGGATTGATCACCCGTGCCCACCTTCTAATGAGAGTAACTCTTCAACTCATACAATGTTTAATTTCCCTTCGTGCTTACCGAAGGATGATTGCTATGATGACTGTTATGATCCCGTTGATTCTCTTAAAATATCCCTTTTTGATGATGCTTGCTATGCTTGTGGCCAAGATGCCAATATGAATTATGCTTATGGAGATGAACTTGCTATAGTTCCTTATGTTAAACATGAAATTGTTGCTATTGCACCCGCACATGATAGTCCTATTATCTTTTTGAATTCTCCCTACTACACTATATCAGAGAAGTTTGCCCTTACTAAGGATTATATTGATGGGTTGCGTTTTACTATTACACATGATGATTTTGATAGATATAATATGCATGTGCTTGCTGCTCCTACTTGCAATTAGAGGAACTACATCTCCGCCTCTTTATGTTTCCAACATGATAGAATTGCAAGAAATTGCTTATGCTATGTATTGGCCTTTACTTGATGTGCATGAATTGTTCTTGTATGACATGCCGATGCATAGAAAGAGAGTTAGACTTCGTCATTACATGATATATGTTACTTTGTGCTCACTACTAAATTACAAATCATTGTTAATTAAAATTGGCTTTGATATACCTTGGGATCCGGGTGGATCCATTACTTGAGCACTATATGCCTAGCTTAATGGCTTTAAAGAAAGCGCTATCAGGGAGACAAACCAGAAGGTTTAGAGAGTCATTTATTTCTGTTGTGTGCTTTTATAAAGTTTAAAAATAAAAATAATATGCCAAGGTTTGCCTTTAGGATGTTTTAGATTACTTGTTGGTTTGTACGATGCAGGACAGAAACTTTGGCTGTAGTGCGCGATTTTTCATTTTTTGCTGGAATGTCAAAAGGTTCTGAAACTTTTTGCACTGTCTTTCTATAATTTTTTTTATTTTTCCTAATTTTGGTAGGATTTTTGGAGTACCAGAGGTATGGTTAATGTTCATATTATTACAGACTGTTCTATTTTAGACAGATTCTGTTTTTGATGCATAGTTTGCTTATTTTGATGAAACTAGCCATGAAAAAGTTATATTACAGTAGCTACAATGCAAAAACAAAATATTAATTGGTTTGCAACAGTACTTAGAGTAGTGATTTGCTTTATTATACTAACGGATCTTACTGAGCTTTCTGTCGAGTTTTGTGTGGAGGAAGTGTTCGAAGATCGAGGAGGTATCGATGTGAGAAGAAGGAAGAGAGGCAAGAGATCAAGCTTGGGGATGCCCGAGGCACCCCAAGTAAACATTCAAGGAGACTCAAGCGTCTAAGCTTGGGGATGCCCTGGAAGGCATCCCATCTTTCTTCAACAAGTATCGGTATGTTTTCGGATTCATTTCGTTCATGTGATATGTGCAATCTTGGAGCATCTTTTGCATTTAGTTTTCACTTTTCTTTTATGCACCATGCTGGTATGAGATAGTCCTTGGCTGATTTATAGAATGCTCATTGCACTTCACTTATATCTTTTGATTATGGCTTTATAGAATGCTTCATGTGCTTCGCTTATATCATTTGAAGTTTGGATTGCCTGTTTCTCTTCACATAGAAACCGCCATTTGTAGAATGCTCTTTTGCTTCACTTATATTGGTTAGAGTGTGGGCATATCTTTTGTAGAAAGAATTAAACTCTTTTGCTTCACTTATATCTATTTAGAGAGATGACAGGAATTGGTCATTCACATGGTTAGTCATAAAATCCTACATAAAACTTGTAGATCACTGAATATGATATGTTTGATTCCTTGCAATAGTTTTGCGATATAAAGATGGTGATATTAGAGTCATGCTAGTGGGTAGTTGTGGATTGTAGAAATACTTGTCTTGAAGTTTGTCATTCCCGTAGCATGCACGTATGGTGAACCGTTATGTGATGAAGTCGGAGCATGATTTATTTATTGATTGTCTTCCTTATGAGTGGCGGTCGGGGATGAGCGATGGTATTTTCCTACCAATCTATCCCCCTAGGAGCATGCGTGTAGTACTTTGTTTCGATGACTAATAGATTTTTGCAATAAGTATGTGAGTTCTTTATGACTAATGTTGAGTCCATGGATTATACGCACTCTCAACCTTCCATCATTGCTAGCCTCTTCGGTACCGTGCATTGCCCTTTCTCACCTCGAGAGTTGGTGCAAACTTCGCCGGTGCACCCAAACCCCGTGATACGATATGCTCTATCACACATAAGCCTCCTTATATCTTCCTCAAAACAGCCACCATACCTACCTATTATGGCATTTCCATAGCCATTCCGAGATATATTGCCATGCGACTTACATCATCATCATATACATGACTTGAGCATTCATTGTCATATTGCTTTGCATGTTCGTAAGATAGCTAGCATGATGTTTTCATGGCTTGTCTGTTTTTTATGTCATTGCTACGCTAGATCATTGCACATCCCAGTGCACCGCCGGAGGCATTCATATAGAGTCATATTTTGTTCTAGTATCGAGTTGTAATATTGAGTTGTAAGTAAATAAAAGTGTGATGATCATCATTATTAGAGCACTGTCCCATGTGAGGAAAGGATGATGGAAGCTATGATTCCCTCACAAGTTGGGATGAGTCTCTGGACTTTACAAAAAAATAAAAGAGGACAAAGAAGCCCACAAAAAAAGAGGCCAAAGAAGCCCACCAAAAAAAGAGAAAAATATATAAAAAAATAAAAAATGAGAGAAAAGAGAGAAGGGACAATGTTTTTTTTGACTGTGAACTGTGGGGCAAAACCCCCACAGCAGATCAAAACTTTATTGAAAAAAATAACAGATACAACAAGTTGATTACAAGGAGTAACCAGGTTACAAGGAAGAAGAAAAAAGAAAGCCCTTACAAAACTAGCTTAGGGGGGGAGGAAAGAGATCCATTTGAGCAGGTCATCCTTGTAAGCAGCTCTGATTATGTGTTGCATGAGGCTAATATCCTGCCTAAGAGCAAACCTCCATTTTTTGAAACTGGCCCTCTCATTTCTGAACACTTTGGCATTTCTGATGATCCAAATATGCCAGCAAGCAATGAATACCACTTCAGAGAAGAAAGGCCTATCAAAACTTCTCCTTGCCTGAGTAACCAACTCAATCATGGAGGTGCCAGCAGACCAATCAATCTGTAGATAATTCCAGACCCTTATACTGAAATTGCAATTGAAGAACAAGTGATCTCTGGTTTCCCTAGCCTGCAAAGGGCATAGTCTACAGTGGACTCCATCCTCCATGTGCCAGTGCCTTCTCTCAACCATATCCTTAGTGTTCAACCTGTCCATAATAAGCATCCAAGCAAAGACTTTGATCTTGAGAGTACAGGAGGATTTCCATATCCAACATAGCAAAGGATTGAAGGACTCAGACTGAAAGGAGTGTGAGTAAAACATCTTGGGCTTGAAAAACTTGGAAGAGCCCTGCCAGAACCAATAGTCCTTCGAGCTGGGGTCTCTTTTGTGTGAGTCCATTATATCCTTTATCAGATTTAACTCATCAAAAGCTTGAGCCGATAAGGGAAGGTGAAAAAGTTGGTGCAGATCCTGGGTATTGAAAATTTCCTTAATTGAGACCCAGGGGTCCTTGGCAAAAAAGAAAAGCCGTGGGAATCTTGCCTGCAAACTAGATGTTTCAGAGCCAAGGTTCCAGTTATCAGACCAAAAAGAGCAGTGTCCCCTTCATTGATCTGCACCCAGGAGCAGTCCCTAAAATGCTGCATGACTTTACAAATGTCTCTCCACCAGAAGGAGCCACAATCATTTGTTCCCTGGGGCATTCTCTCAAAATAATAGGAATCCCAAACTAGGGATACCCAAGGAATTTCTCGTTTGTTCAAGAAATTACTGGCATGCTTGAGGAGGAGAGCCACATTCTGGACCCCCAGATTAAGAATACCAAGACCTCCTTTGTTTTTGGCCTACAAATGAGTTTCCAAGCAGCCAGAGATGGGGCAGGCTCATCTCTATGCTTTCTCCACAAGCATTGTCTTTGAATTCTTTCCAACTGCTTGAGAATACCAGCTGGGAGAGCAAGACTACCCATAAAGAAAATTGGTAAAGAGGATAGAGCAGAGTTTAGGAACTGTAGCCTTTCTCCTTGGTTAAGGAAAGAAGAACTGGCAGTCATTCTTCTCTCCATACAGTCAACAAGTGGCATGAAGTCTACCATTTTGGGTCTTGTGGTCCCCACAGGTAATCCCAGATAAGTAAATGGCATTGTACCAATTTTGCAACCAAGAGTAGTTGCCAAATCCTTCATTACAGCAGAGTCAACATTGATTGGAATAATGAAGGACTTTTGATAGTTGACATCCAGACCAGTGGACTAAGAGAACACCTGTAGCATATCCTTCAGAGCCAGGAGTTGAACCTTGTCTGCAGGGAGGATGATCAAAGTATCATCAGCATACTGGATCACAGGGTAGTCTGTATCATGGCAGGGTATAGGTAAATGCAGAATTCCCTTCCTGTACATATCATTAATCACTGTTTGTAACAGATCAGCAGCTATGACAAATAGCAGGGGAGATACAGGGTCACCCTGTCTAACTCCTTTCTTACAAACAAACTTCCTCCCAGGGACTCCATTGAGCAGAATAGAAGAGGTACCAGTGGTAAGAAGCTATTTCATCCAAAGAATCCACTTATCATTAAAGCCCTTATATCTAAGAATTTGAAAGATAGCTTCATGCTCAATAGAGTCAAAGGCCTTTTCAAAATCCAATTTGAGGATGACTATTGGCCTCTTTGACTGGTGGCATTGATGCAAGTATTCAAAAGTCCAACCCAGACAGTCCTGTATTGTTCTGGACTTAATGAAACCATATTGGTTCTTATGGATGCACTGCATAATCATTGCTTGGAATCTATTTGCAGCCATTTTGGACAAAAATTTAAGCCCCATACTAGTGAGAGAGATAGGTCTGTAGTCTCCCACTTCCTCAGGAGAAAGTTTTTTGGGCACAAGAGTAATAAAAGAACTATTGATGTTTTCTAAGACAGCCGCTCCCTCATTAAAAGCCTGAGCTAGCTCATAAAATTCCGCAGAAATTAGGTGCCAGCATTTCTTAAAAAATAAGCCATTAAAACCATCAGGACCAGGTGCTTTATCCACCGGCATATGCTTGACCACATTATCCATTGCCTCCTTTTCAAAAGGCCTAGTGAGCACCTTAAGGCCAGACACTGGTGTGATAAGTGAAGACAAATAAAAACCCATCACAATCCCTCTAGAGGTGCCCATTCTATTCTTAAAACAACTCCAAATAATTCTAGCCATTTGGGAGTGATCAGAGACTACAGTTCCATCAGGTAATCTTAAACTAGCTATAGAGTTCCTCCTATGCCTCTCAGTGGCCATAGCATGGAAGAATTTAGTGTTTTCTCCCCCCACCTTAAAGTACCGGATAGAGCATCGCTTCTTCCAGTACAGAAACTGTAAGTGCAGGAGCTTTCCCAAATGGGTTTTGACAATTCTTCTGAAGTTGTTCTCCTGAATAAAAAGAGGCCTCCACTCCTCTAATTCGTCCAGAAGGAAAATGACATGATTGCATTTGCTAATCAATAGCTTCAATTTGGAAATATTCATTTGCCATATCTTAAGACACATTCTCAAACATTTAAATCTGTCTGCAATTTTAGCAGTTATGTGTGTTTTTCAAGAGGGCTGCTTCCAAGAAGATTCAACACAGTTCATGAAACCCTCAAGTTCAAGCCAATAGTTTTCAAACCTAAAGATATTTGATTTTGGAATGGAAGTCTTGATGGACACTAAACAAGGCACATGATTTGATGCAGTCCGAGACAGGGGCAGAACTTCAGTCATGGGGTAATCAGAAATCCAATCTACAGAAGTAAAAAACTAGTCTAGCTGCTCAAGAAGCGGGGTATCCTGCATATTGGACCATGTGTAGGATCTGCCTTTGATTGGAAGCTCAAGGAGGCCCAGGTGACCAATAATCTCGTTAAAAATGAACATGTCATTTATGTCTCCACCAGGTAAGTTTCTGTTGTCCACAGATCGGAGGAAATTAAAATCGCCAAGTAGCAACCAGTGCTCATTGATAGGTATAGCCAGGTTGTATAACCAATTAACAAAGTTGTCCCTGGCTACACCCTGACAAGGGCCATAAACAGCCACAAGAGTCCAAGTTTCATTATTTTGCCTGGAAGTAAACTGAACAACCACAGCAAACTGCTGCACTTCAATTATAATGCCACTAAAAGCTGTAGAATTCCAGACAACAATAATTCCACCAGAAGCTCCAATTGAAGGAGAACAGACAAAGGAGTCAAATCTTTTAGGGCAGAAAGATTTGATTGTCCTAGAGTCAAAAGAAGCACATTTTGTTTCTTGCAGACAAGCTATTGAACATTGGCTTTCCTCAATTTTCTGCCTAACAGCTCTCTGTCTAGCTTCAAAATTCAGGCCTCTTACATTCCAACACAGAACATTCCAGTTTCTACAGATATTACTCATTATGGCAAAAGATAAAGACCAGAAACCACATGGCATACAATACCACATGTCTAAAAGAGCACAGTCTAGTCTGTCCCAACATTACCAAGCACCAAGGTTCCAGAAGCAGAAAACTGCGTCCAACTTCTTGGAGTCTACTGACAGGGGTTGCAGGAGGAATTCCATCAGAAGCAGGCTCTTCATACATCTGGGCCGTGAAAGGCTTGGCCTTGGGCTTCTTCCTCTTGGGCTGTAGTGCGAGCTCTTGGAATGTGGGCTTGAATCCATCACGCTGAGCCGAGCTTCTGGTGCAGTGTCGAACTATGGTGTCAACAATTGGAGTTGGCGCCAGAGTCTTCCGCGGCCTGCGAGCTTTAACCGTAGCAGAAGGGGGAACCTGCACAGGTTGCACATCAACAGGATCAGAAAAAAGCGCCCTGGCAACTGGCCTAGCTGGCTCCTCTTCCCTCCATGTAAGTCGTGGCAGGTCTGAATCGCTAAAAGCCAAATCCCAGCTCCTCTTAGACAGAATAACCGGCGACAAAGGCAGCAGCAGCACTGGCCTGGGTACAGAGAAAGCTACAGGAGCTTGTAGAAGGTTCTCAAAAGACCTCCTCCAAATCATCTCTGGGGGCAAAGGAGGCCCAAAAGGAATCGCAGGCAGAGCAATCTCCTCCGTGATAGCAGGAGGCTGATACACCACAATGGCCCAATTGTTCGCTGCATCTTCATTGACCACAGGCAACATAGTTGCTTCAGACAAATCATCCTCCACCACAATGACGGGTGGATCATGGTCAGTAGCAGAGCTTGGCTGGGCAGAGAGATCCACCACCATTGATTCTTGATCTTGAACAGGTTCAGGCTCAACATTGTCTTGGTCATTCCCCCAATTGTCCCCAGCCACTTCAATGATCACAGGCTCTGGCGGCGGAGGAGGGACTGCATTCCATCCCAAGGTGGGGTAGGCAGGAATATTAAACGGGGGTAACTCAGGGAAAGGAACACCCGGCACTGGATGCGGATTTCCATTGAGGGGCATCCAATCTTCATCCTGGGGCATCTGCTCAGCAAAGTTCGCTCCCAAAATGTATAGAGGCGCAGTCCAAGAAACCCGCACCCCACCATAGGCCGCAAAATCCATGAAGACCACATCACGTGGCACAAGGATATCCTCTGGGAATGAAGGAAAAACCAAAGAGCGAACCATATAAGGGTCTTCACTGATCCAATGGTGAAATTTGCCAAAAGTATTCACAGCCTCCCTAATGCATTTAGTGTTGCGAAGGTCCAACGGAATACCAAGAAACATAAGAAGTCCCTGACGAAAACCCTGAACTCCCCAAAATTTTTCACCCTCGTCATGCTTCATAAATCACACAAAACGGTCATTACCCAGCGGCTGAGGCGGAAGTTGCAGCAAAGAAAATCTGACGGCAGTGTCTCGAAGCTCAAAGAGCCCTACAGACCGGACCCAAGGCTGAGCTGACCGAACGTGAACACCATGCCCTTGCAACCACTGCACTACTTCCTCTCTAGCAGCACCAATCGCATCTGGTTGAGGAATAGGCATTACCTCCGCAAGCATGAACTCCTCATGGCGGCGCACAATTGGGATATGTGGCGTCACAAAGGTTCGCGGCAGACGATCTTGTCCACCATCAATGATGTGGTGACCAGCAGGTACGTACCGCAGGGGATCTAAATGGAAGTTGGCCATCGGAGTCGGGAGCTCCGCCTCCAAAGACGGCGAGTGAGAGGGTGGGGGAGGGGTTGCAGGCGGCAAGGTCGGTGGTGTCTTGGGGCCGGGGCAGATGGAACTGGACGACGGTGTAAATGCGGAAGTGCAAGGGAGGTCCAAGTTTGGTAAAAGATTTGTCAGAGAGATATTCCCGCAGCGCGCCTCGGAAGATGGAGCGTTAACGGGTTTGGCTTGCCACACGAGCCCCAAGATTCTAGCAAATTTGTTGCAATCTTTTTTGACGTGACCAGACTGAAGGCAAGAGATACACCAAAGCGTAGATGTACATGCAGAAGCGAAATGACCCTTCTGAAAGGCACTTCTGACATGTAGAAATGTCATCGACCATATCAGAAATTAAGTTATCAAAATCTTCCCTTGCTTGTTGGGACGAAGGAATATCCAGCTGCTCCCCAAAGGAGACCGGTGAAGCCCGGCCCACCTCAGAGGAGGATGATGACTGATCAAGGCCCTCCGAGGCCACGGAAGCGGGCCCAACATGGCCCGGCACGTCCTCATTCAAAGGAACAAAATTCCCGCCCGAGATGGGTGGCGTGCGATCAGCATGGGGCCTAAGATCATGCACCGTACCAAACGAGATAGATGGTCTCGCCGACGTCCACCGGAGAGTCGCCGGCAATGTTGGACGAATAATAACCCGCTCATGAGAAGAAATTGAGTAACCCGCCTGTTCAACATCATGAATGCAACTTTCCGTAGCTGGATAACGATAATCCTGGCAAGCACCATAGCTCTGAAAAACTGCAAATGAGAGCTTTTTGCCAATTGAATGATCAGATTTGAAAGAAGACTTAGATGGCTTAGAACGCAGGGCTAAAACCCCAAGAGCAGCACGTCTCTTTGAGGGACTCACTAGGATCCACTCAGCATCACACTCCAAATTCCAGATCTTGAACTCACGACTCCAATTAGGACCACCGTTACTCCATAGATGAAAGTAACATTTGAATTGATCGCAAGAAAAAGACCGAAGGCGAAGAATAATCATGGCAACAACCTTGCAAGAGACTTGAAATCCAAATACCTTGTCCTTTATCAAAAACACCATGAAATCAATGCCCGAACCACCAATAGCTGCTTCCAGAGCCGCAGCCACAGAATCTTCGTTCAAACGAAAATTGTGGCGTCCAAATGAAACCACCATGGTGAAGATGTAGGAGTCCTCCATGGGGTGTAGCGAAAAGCCCGTAGATTGGAAAACCTTCTCCGCAAAAGCCAAACCCTTGGAGAAGTCCAAGCCAAGGGTGGAACCCTCCATGGAACCCATTGAAGATGGGTATGGACGTGTAGATCTTGAAGCGCCGAAGAGATCCACTGGAAGGGAACTAGAATTTAGTGGCTAGTGGAGGAGATCGCCGGAAGGGGGTGGAGATCGCCGGGGTGGGGGTGGGAGCCTCCATTTCCATAAAAAAACCCTTCCGGCACTAGTGAAGGGACAATGTTACTATCCTTTTACCACACTTGTGCTTCAGAATAGCACCATGTTATTCATATAGAGAGTCTCTTGTGTTATCACTTTCATATACTAGTGGGAATTTTCATTATAGAACTTGGCTTGTATATTCCGATGATGGGCTTCCTCAAATGCCCGAGGTCTTCATGAGCAAGCAAGTTGGATGCACACCCACTAAATTTCCAGTTTGAGCTTTCATACACTTATAGCTCTTAGTGCATCCGTTGCATGGCAATCCCTACTCCTCACATTGACATCAATTTATGGGCATCTCCATAGCCCGTTGATTAGCCGCGTCGATGTGAGACTTTCTCCCTTTTTGTCTTCTCCACACAACCTCCACACCATCATATTCTATTCCACCTATAGTGTTATATCCATGGCTCACGCTCATGTATTGCGTGAAAGTTGAAAAGGTTTGAGAACATCAAAAGTATGAAACAATTGCTTGGCTTGTCATCGGGGTTGTGCATGATTTGAATATTTTGTGAGGTGAAGATGGAGCATAGCCAGACTATATGATTTTGTAGGGATAACTTTCTTTGGCCATGTTATTTTGAAAATACATGATTGCTTTATTAGTATGCTTGAAGTATTATTATCTTAATGTCAAATGATAGACTATTGCTTTGAATCACTCGTGTCTTAATATTCATGCCATGATTAGATTACATGATCAAGATTATGCTAGGTAGCATTCCACATCAAAATTATCTTTTTTTATCATTTATCTACTCGAGGACGAGTAGGAATTAAGCTTGGGGATGCTGATACATCTCCGTCGTATCTAAATTTTTTGATTGTTCCATGCCAACATTATACAACTTTCATATACTTTTGGCGACTTTTTATACTATTTTTTGGGACTAACATATTGATCCAGTGCCCAGTGCCAGTTCTTGTTTATTGCATGTTTTTTGTTTCGCAGTAAATCCATATGAAACGGAGTCCAAACGGGATAAAAACTGACGGAGATTTTTTGGAATATATGTGATTTTTTGGAAGAAGAATCAATGCAAGACGATGCCCGAGGGGGCCACGAGGCAGGGGGCGCGCCCCAGGGGGTCAGGCATGCCCTGGGCCCTCGTGGCCACCCCGTAAGGCGGTTGATGCCCTTCTTTCGCTGCAAGAAAGCTAATATCCGGATAGAGATTGTGTTAAAATTTCAGCTCAATCGGAGCTATGGATCTCCGGAAATTTAAGAAACGGTGAAAGGGCAGAATCAGGGAAAGCAGAAACAGAGAGAGACAGAGAGACAGATCCAATCTCGGAGGGGATCTCGCCCCTCCCATGCCATGGAGGCCATGGACCAGAGGGGAAACCCTTCTCCCATCTAGGGAGAAGGTCAAGTAAGAAGAAGAAGAAGGGGGGCTCTCTCCCCCTCTCTCCAGGTGGCGCCGGAACGCCGCCGGGGCCATCATCGTGTGACGGCGATCTACACCAACACCTCCGTCATCTTCACCAACATCTCCATCACTGTTGGTGATATTACTACTGGACCTAAACCGGCCAGGAGTAGCCGGGTTAACTCTATGAATATAGAAGCCCATAAAGACGTGAGGATGGTGGCGCTTTACGAAGGCCCAAGGCCCAAAGGCGGGTTAAGGCATGTAGATGTAAACCGACTTTCTCATGTAACTTGCATTGTAAGATAGGAAGGATAGAGACTGAGTTGGACACTTTGATGATCCGGCCTCGGGACTCTGTAAGCCGGCGGGCGTCAACCTATATATATAAAGGGACGACCCGGCGGCGGTTTAGGGACAACACACAACAACTCGAGAGCTAGGCAAAGCGGATTCGCTCCATGGTCATCGAAACCCCTGCAATTCCATCACAACTAGACGTAGGCTTTTACCTTCATCGAAGGGGCCGAACTAGTATAAAAACCTCGTGTCCCTTGTCCGGTTTAACCCCTTTAAGCTAAGCCGTAGCGATGGCTCCACGACAAAGTCCTTTCACGAGGACATCTGCCGTGACAAACCCATGACAGTTGGAGCCCACCATGGGACTATCGCACGATGGTTTCGAGTTCTTCAAGGGCAGCTTCGAAGGACTCAAGGGATACGCCATGGGCCGGATGACTAAGAGTCGTCGCGGCAAGCTCTACATCGACGACGCGGGATGGGGTCCTGAGGCCGGTTCAATTGGATATGGGTACCGGGTCCCCTTTGGTGGAATTCACATCTTCATCGGCAAGATCGGCGAACCGGGCCCTGAGCCGGACATCTGCACCAACACCATCGAGACGGCTCGGCGTGCAAGCTCTGCCCTAGTTCAGCCCGCCGTAAAGCATGTCTTCGTAGGTGTCATCCACGGAGCGGGATATGGGTACGGATTGGCATTTGGTGGCGAAACCGTTGTCTGATCTGATGACGAGTCTTCAACCGGAGAGACCGAGTCACTATACCAGTTACAGGATGGCCGGATTAGTGGAGGTTCCGATGTCAATAGTATTCTGGACCCCCTCGATCTGCCAAGCCGGGTCACGGTCTTCATGGCCGGTACACAACTAGTGCAACACTCCTCTACCGCCGCGGCAATGATCTCCGGTTTAGCAATAGCAACGCCAGCGGGAGCAGGGGGCTCTGCCCCACCTCCGGCTCAGATTTTGTCCGATCTGTTCGACACTTTAGCAATGTTGCTGACAGCAGAGGTGGACGTAGCAAGCCGGGATCAGCAAAACACGGAGATTGCAAAGGTGAAGGATTAGATAACCCAAGCTAAAGCGGACCTGGTGGCAAAGAACGCTGGGATGGCTGCAGAGTGGGCCGGATTGGAGGGTCGGGCATACCGGCTTATGTTGGATCGGAGCGCATCAGATGATGTCATGAGGAGGAGATACCAATCGCGCCTTCCATCAGCCCTAGAGGCAAGGAATCTTTTCAACACACCCGGAGCAGGAACCAGTAACCAGCCAGCCATAAACCAGACTGAGGCACCGAGAACAGGAGCGCCGGTTCAGCCACGCACGATGGATCCACCTCGTCAGAACAACATTGTGTCCCAGTGCGTTCCGACGCCTCCGGGGCACTACTCCAACCCGTTGGACAACATTGTGGCCGTCGCTTCACGATTGGCAGCTCTCCCGTTCGAAGGCGAGTCACCAGTGGTGGTGGAGACCCGACGAGTCAGGGAACTCCTCCAAACAGCTTTATCCGAGCAGCAGGCTTATTCGCATAGTCGTGAGAGGATCCACTCCACCCCCCGTCCAAGCCGGAGCTACAGCAGGCATATTGATGAACCGGCTGTGTCAAGCAGTGCACGGCGCCATAACCTGGCAGGTGGTGGTGCTAATGCACATGATGTGGTGGATCATGGCCGAGCACGTCGAGAGGCCGAGTTAGCAGCTCAGCACGCAGCCAGCCAGCCTACTCTGGTTCGTCCAACCGCCTCAGTGGAGCTAGGTGCGGTCTTTAGTTCTTTAGGGGAGCCATGCCTCACCCCAGCCTTGCGTAATATACGACTGCCCAAGGACTTTAAAGGCCCTCGCAAGGTGCCCAATTACACTGCCAATTTGCAACCTAAGTCATGGGTTGAGAGTTATGAGATGGCAATGGAGATGCTGGATGTGGATGAAGCGGTGTGTGCTAAGTATTTCACCATGATGTTGGAAGGAATGGCCCGTACCTGGTTAAAGAGTCTACCAGCTAATTCCATTGCGTCATGGGCCGAGTTAAAGAGCCGGTTTATCCAAAATTTCAAGGATACATGTAAGCAGCCCATGTCAACTGTGGACCTAGCCGCTTGCGTTCAAGAGGATGGGGAGTCTACGACCCATTGGGTGAAGCGAGTCTCAGCTATTTTGCATTCATCAGACCGCATCAACATGGATACAACAGTTTTGACGTTGGAAGGCAATTGCCGGTTTATGCCATTAAAACTAAAGTTGGGAAGGCTCAAACGTCACTGCAATGACATGTCAACCCTTATGGCTGCTTTGGTGAAACATGCCGATTCAGAAAGTACCAAAGACCCTGTGTCTGAGGGTGACAAACCGGGAAAGGGGAAAAGAACAGCAATACCAAAGGGTAGCAACATAATCCGGCAGGTCATGGGAACAATGGTAAGCGCAAGGCAGACAATATCTAGGACTTTGTGGCCAATACCAATGCCCAGGATAACGGTCAGCGTCGCAAGGGTAAACCACCCCAACGGGGCAGAGGGTCAGGTCCCAATCTTGAACACCTGCTAAATCAGCCTTGCCCAAAGCACGGATCGAAGGAGAGGCCATCTTCACATCTTTGGAAGGATTGTTTCATCATGCGAGAGTTCAAGAATTCCAACATGTTTCATTATGACAATGGCCCGCCCGTTGGTTCTGGAGGTGGTTTTCATGGTCCGGGTTACGGAGGCGGCAGCTCCGGTTCAGGTTTCCAAGGCAATCAAACCGGGCATGGCAATCAAGGGAATCAGGGTAATCAGGGAGGTTATAACCATTAGGGGAGTCAGCAACAGCAGCAGTCAGGTTATCATAGCAATCCGAAGCAGTTGAATAGCGGGCAGTATCATGTCTTTGCCGCTAGCTTGTGTAAGCGCGATTAGAAGCTTCACAAGAGGGCCGTGAACTCCATTGAACCGGCGTTGCCTCAGTATTTACGCTGGTCGGAACAACCCATTCTATGGAGTCAGGAGGATCATCCGCCCCGGGTTGATAATCCGGGTCATCTGGCCTTAGTAGTGGCTCCTCAAGTCGGGGGCTACAAGTTCACCAAGGTACTTATGGATGGAGGGAGCAGTATCAATATCCTTTATTAAGATACCTTCTGTCGCATGGGGCTGACAGACAAGAGTCTTAAACCGTCAAACACCGTCTTTCATGGAGTGGTGCCTGGTAAATTAGCGTACCTAGTTGGCAAGATAGCCCTAGAGGTGGCTTTTGGAGATGATCATGATTCAAGATCAGAAACCTTGACCTTTGAAGTGGTGAAAATTAAGAGCCCATATCATGCCCTGTTCGGGAGGCTGGCTTATGCTAAGTTCATGGCAATGCCGTGTTATGTTTATCTGCAGCTTAAGATGCCAGGCCACAAGGGGACCATCACGGTACATGGGAGCAGGAAGATTGCTTTAGAATGTGAAGAGGGTGATGCGGCTTACGCTGAGTCGGTTTGTGCCACAGAGGAGCTGAAGTTTTATAAGGACAATGTTGATCCGGCAGATATGACTTCTCTGAAAAGGCCAACTACAGAGCATGATCCGGCACTGAAGTTTAAATTGGATGCTGACACTAAAACGGTTGACTTGGTTCCTGGTGACTCATCTCAGCAGTTCAACATTAGCGCTAAACTGGATCCAAAATAGGAAAGCGCGCTCATCGAGTTCATCCGTGAGAACTGGGACATCTTTGCATGGAAGCCTTCTGACATGCCAGGTGTACCGAGGGACCTCGCTGAGCACACTCTCAATATAGATCCTAAGTTCAAACCGGTCAGACAGTTTCTCCGCCGCTTCAACGAAGAGAGGCGTAAGGCTATTGGTGAGGAGGTAGCCCGGCTCTTGGCAACAGGGTTTATCGTGGAGGTTTTTCACCTGAGTGGCTAGCGAATCCGATGCTGGTACTTAAGAAAACGGTAGTTGGCGTATGTGTGTGGATTACACAGACTTGAACAAGGCTTGTCCAGATGATCCCTTTGCTCTCCCGCGTATTGATCAGATTATTGATGCTACGGCGGGTTGTGACCGTTTGTGTTTTCTGGATGCTTATTCTGGTTATCATCAGATCAAAATGGCAGTTAAGGACCATGAGAAGACAGCTTTCATAACTCCCTTTGGAGCCTTCTGCTATGTATCTATGCCTTTTGGGCTCAAGAGTGCCCAGGCAACTTATCAGCGCTGTGTTCAGAATTGTCTTCATAAGCAGATTGGGCGCAATGTTCATGCGTATGTGGATGACATTGTGGTGAAATCTAGGAAGGAGGAAACATTGATAGATGATTTGAGAGAGACTTTTGACAACCTCTGGGTCTATAAGATGATGCTTAATCCGGCTAAATGTGTCTTTGGTGTTCCGACAGGCAAGCTCTTGGGTTTGCTGGTGTCTAACAGGGGCATAGAGGCTAATCCAGAGAAGATCACAGCTATCACCTCTCTGGCTAAACCGGCATGTATCAATGACGTTCAACGTTTAGCGGGCCGGATTGCGGCTTTGAGCCGGTTTATCAGTCGTCTTGGGGAGAAGGCTATCCCTCTATATCAGATGCTAAAGAAAACGAATGACTTTGTCTGGAGCGATGCAGCTGATAAAGAGTTTGAGCATTTGAAGCGACAGTTAGCTGAACTGCCAGTCCTTGCGGCTCTGATCGATAAAGAGCCCTTATTGCTATATGTGACTGCTAACGCCCGGGCTGTTAGTGTGGCTATTGTGGTGGAGCGCAAGGAGGCCAGAAAGGAGTATCCGGTTCAACAGCCGGTTTATTACATCAGTGAGGTGCTTATTGAGTCAAAGCAGAGGTACCCGCATTGGCATAAGTTGGTGTATGGAGTTCTCATGGCAAGCCGGAAGCTCAAGCATTATTTTCAAGGTCATCCTATCACAATGGTTAGTTCAGCCCCTCTGTGAGACATCATCTAAAACAGAGAGGCGACTGGTCGGATTGCCAAGTGGGCTATTGAGCTTGGACCTCACGGGCTCAAATATACACCTCGCACAGCGATCAAATCTCAAGCACTCATGGACGGCTTGAAGATTGAGGGTCATCTTGAGCGGGTGCATTCTCCTCATCCCTACCCAGTTGCTGGAAATCAATCGTTGACCGATCGATTCCAGTTAAGGCTTGAAAAACGGCTTCTTCATGAATAAGGTCGGAAGGGTCAATGTCAGGGGCATAAGTATGCTTACGAATCGGTGGGATAAGCTCTTCTACATCATGAATCGACGCGGGCTGTCTTTTCCCTTCAACATCGTAAACCGGTTGATAATGAGATAGATCTGCGTCATCCGCCAATTTACTCACTATGGGCCGCATTTCCTTTGCCAGCCTTCGGAGATCATCGTTGTTGAAGTTTGTGCCATCTTCCTTCACGCTGGGGTAGCCTTGGCCGAGATCTGCCGGTTCAAGATCTGGAATCCACGCCTTGGCCCGGATTAGCACGGTCAGTGCACCTGACCTTGAGGCTGATCTCTTCAGTTCATTCAACAGGGCAGGCAGCATGGCCAGCTTTTCGATGGTTTCTTTTATCAGCGTTGGAGGAGGCTTGTTATAAGCTGCAGTGCAAATGACTCGCTGGGATCCAGAATACAATTGTTCTATCAAAGTATAGGCTGCTTTAAGATTCATCCGCATGTCGGAGCCCAGGTGAGTAATATGGGTCCGTGTCATGGTAAAAGCAGTAAACCGGCCTTGGATAAGATATTATGGATTGGAAAAACTTCATATGCAGATATTTACCAAAGACAGCAGAGGTCATGGCGTTCTGCCGTTTTAACCCGGTTAGTTCTTCAGCCACCGGCTTCAGGGCTGCTTCCGCATCTTCGGCCTTCTTTGTTAAACCGGCCTTTTCTGTCTCCCAGTATGCACGATCTTTGTTAAAGGTTTCTTTCAGCTTCTCCATGGCTGCTAAGGCGTTAGTCAGCTCTTCCTTGGCCTTGGAAGCCTCCGCTTGCTGAGATTTAATATTCTCCTAAAGCTCAGCAGTTTGAGCGTCCTTCTTACTCAGCTCAGCCTACAAAGGCAAGATATATCAACAATGAGATATGTATATTTGAAGTACCAAGCATATAACAAGTTATGCACTTTGTACTTGGGGGCTAATGCCTATTTGCTCTATCATCAAAATTTTATTTGCAAGTTTCAAGTACAATGCAAGCATTATCCTTGACACTTGGGGGCTAATGTATATCTGTTCAAATGGAAGCATGGATTAAATACCCGGTTCACCTTGGAAAGATAAACTGGCCCTTGGGGACTACACAGGCGAAAACTACAGGAATACAATGATCACGTCAGGTTTACTTCAAAAGATCAGTTGATATATGGAGGACAAGTTTGCAAGGGTTAAGGTATTACAAAGTCCCGGTTTATGATTACCATCATAAACCGGCCCTTGGGGCCTACTTGAGTTGGTACTTGTAAATTGGATTTAATAAAGGAAAAGTGATGAAAATACCTCATAGCGCTCCTTCATCAGGTTCACCAAACCGGCTTCATAGTCATGGTTTGAGTGCAGACGGTTTAGAAAACTAGAGTGGAGTTCTTGAGCGCTAAGATGGGCGTAGCTTGACAAGTCGGTGCTCCATTTGCCTTTTTCCATGGCAGCACGCTCTTCCTTGGCACTATGTTTCGCCAATATAACAGGATGGCCAGGAGAGTGTGGCTCATACCGGTAATGATAACCCCGCCTTCTTTGTCTCCAGCAGCCTTTTCTGGAGTTGATGGAATGTCAGTAGTCCTTACTGGACTTAAACGTCTATCATCAGCCCGGATTGGGCTTGCTGGTTCACCATCTGGTACATCAGTGTCAACTTCTGTTGGTTCATCAACATTATGATCTGGAGGGGGCGGTTCATCAAATGTGGCTTCAGTATTTGGACCCTCCGGTTCTGCAGTCCACTCCGGTTCAATAACCACATGATCTTTGGGTGGGTTATTCACCCGAGCCTTCTTACTGTGTCTGGCTTTGGCTCTAAACAGAACAAGTTACAAAGGTTAACATAGCATATAGAGTGTGAAACATCAAAAGATTGGATTGAAATAGTTACCCAGCCAGGGTTTTGAGAGGAGGGAGTTGTGTTGCTGTTGACTCGCCAGAAGATGAAGGAGGTGTCACCTGATGATTTGAATCGGACGGATTAAGAGGTTGTCGGAAATAGCCTGCCTTGGGATAAGAAGTGTCAGAAGTGGGTGAGACCTCAGATCGACACTTTCGAATTGGGGTGTTCGGTAAACCAGTCGAAGTGACTTTTTGGCCGCTGTGCCGGGTTGTGCGGCGAGCCTCGTGCTGCTGCTTCTTCAAAATAAATGTTGGATCCAAATGATCAAGAGGGTGAGAAAAGCTTACTTTCCGGACTACTTGACGGATTTTTTCTGTTGGCAGAGGATCTAAACCGGAGGAAAGGATAATTACCTCTGCATCGTCAGCTTGGCTGCCCTCAATGTCCTCCTGATAAATATCATTGTCAATGAGATGCATGAAAAGTGAACCAAGTGAATCAAGTTCCACCTCTGCGTCCGCTTCATCCGGGTCGTCATCCAGTTCTAAACTGATGCGTTAATATGCCTTCCTCTTTGTGGTTTTCTTGACGACTTTTGTTTTAGGACAAGAAGGCTTCACCGCTTTCTCTTGAAGTTTCTTTTTCCAGAATGGATCATCACCCTGTTTAAAGAATGGGCAGAGGGTCTTCAAAGATTGCACAATACAAAAATATCAGGCGTAAAGCGGAAAAATAGTACTTACAGCAGGCGGTTTGTTTTGCGTATAGAAGGGATTTAATCCGGTTTGGCAGTAGACAGCTTCTAATTCATTCAACATTTTCTTGACAGACTCAGTGACTTCTTCATCTGTTAGCTAAATATTGATATGATGTTGGGAGTCTTCTACGTCACAAGTATACTCACACATTAAACCAGAGCGGCGACTTAACGGCAATATGCTCCAGGATATCCAGCAACGGACGAAATCTACTCCTGTTAAACCGTTGGCCATGAAAGCCCTAAGTTTGGCGAGTTGTGGGGCGTATGAGGCCCATTCTTTGGCACTTAGACATTTCGGCAGTGGATGAGTATTGGCGAGCCGGTGAGCACGATAACCAGGCAGAGGGTTCTCATTTTCAGGGGAAGTGTCTCTGCAATAGAACCAAGTCTGGTTCCACTCTTTGGGGTGATTGTGAATTTTGGCATGAGGAAATTCAACTTCCTTCCTTTTCTGAATTGAGACGCCGCCGAGTTCAGTATTGGGTCCATCTACAAACTCAGTGCGACGGTTTTAATGGAAGAAATCCCGGAACAGCTCGACGGTTGGTTCTTCTTGAAGGTACGCTTCACAAAAGACTTGAAAGTTGCAAATATTGGATACCGAGTTGGGTCCAATATCTTGAGGGTGGAGCTGGAAGCTAGCAAGTACATCTCGAAAAAACTTCGATCCGGGCGGTTTAAAGCCACGGCCTATGTGATCCACAAACACCACTACCTCACCCTGTTTAGGGGTGGGAGGATTTTCCGGCCCAGGAACTCGCCACCAGATTTCATTCTTCTTCGGTAAGGTACCGATCTTGACCATTCCGTTCAGTTGCTCCTCTATAACCCGAGAGGGGACCCAGTTGCAGGAACAAAACTGCTTGGCCATTGCAAGCAAGAAGCTGGAAAGAAATGTCGGTTTACAATTCATTCATGGTGATGCATAAGGTACAACGGGAAAAAGGAATCCAAGTATGTGAAATTGATAAATCAAAGGCTGATACAATTATGAATGATAAAGCGATAAGCAGAAGCAGATGTATAGGCATATTATTAAACTGGAGTATGACAACGGAGATAAAGGGATTACCGTTTTACAAGGGGACTAATGGTATATGATAGATTATTCTCTACAAAGGTAAACCGCCTATGACGATAAGGAAGATACAGATCTAAGGCAAGAATGACTAAGTAAAGGTAAAATAGGTTTCACAAGATTGCATTGAAATTTTGGATCTACCGTAAGTCAAGAAAAGGAAAAATATTGAGACTTAAAAAGTTTGGGCCCGAAGCAGTTCACGAAAGGTTCAAATCAAGTGGTAGGGTATCTAAGGATTGGTTTACATGATCGAGATAAGGAGTGCCATAGCTGCGGGGCGGAACACAACAAGGTTGAGCTCCGTTATCTATGGGTGGACGAAGAATGCGAGGAGAGCAACATGAACCCGCACGAACCCTAATGGATCTGCAGAGGAAAGTGGAAGGACTTACAGGAGCTGTTGAGGTAGCGGAGGTGCGTCGCGTCTCTCTGGTGCGACGAGGTCGATGCAGCGGCCGTTGGTGATGCAGGGGTGAAGCTCGACGATGGTGGCGGCGCTCGGATGCAGGGGCATCACGAGGAGGAAGAAGAAGTGAAGAGACAAAGAGGAAAAAAGGAAATGACCCTTGCCCCTATTTATAAGGTAAAGGGGGAGGTGACAGGCGCGAGAATCAAGGAGCTGGAATATTGGATATCTAACGGAGCGGTCGCCTTGATTGTCGGAGGTTCATTAACTGAAGGTGAGATGTATAATTTTTAAATAACAAAGTGACGTCATGGCGATTTATCATGATCCTGGGGTATGACGTCACGGCGGTTTACAAGATCAAGGTGAAGATGCAGAGGAGGAATTTTTCTAAGTGTTGAAGATTGACATGAACAAGTTCAAATCAATCTGGGGCCTAATGTTGGGGATATTACTACTGGACGTAAACCGGCCAGGAGTAGCCGGGTTAACTCTATGAAGATAGAAGCCCATAAAGACGTGAGGATGGTGGCGCTTTACGAAGGCCCAAGGCCCAAAGGCAGGTTAAGGCCTGTAGATGTAAACCGTCTTTCTCATGTAACCTGCATTGTAAGATAGGAAGGATAGATACCGAGTTGGACACTTTGATGATCCGGCCTCGGGACTCTGTAAGCCGGCGGGCGTCAACCTATGTATATAAAGGGACAACCCGGCGATGGTTTAGGGACAACACACAACAATTCGAGAGCTAGGGAAAGCAGATTCGCTCCATGGTCATCGAAACCCCTGCGATTCCATCACAACTAGACGTAGGCTTTTACCTTCATCGAAGGGGCCGAACTAGTATAAAACCCTCGTGTCCCTTGTACAGTTTAACCCCTTTAAGCTAACCCGTAGAGATGGCTCCAAGACTAAGTCCTTTCACGAGGACATCTGCCGTGACAAACCCACGACAATCACCTTCCCCCATCTATCTACAGCGGTCCACTCTCCCGCAACCCGTTGTACCCTCTACTTGAACATGGTGCTTTATGCTTCATATTATTATCCAATGATGTGTTGCCATCCTATGATGTCTGAGTAGATTTTCGTTGTCCTATCGGTGGTTGGTGAATTACTATGATTGATTTAATTTGCTTGTGGTTATGTTGCTGTCCTTTGGTGCCCATCATATGAGCGCGCGCGTGGATCACACGATAGGGTTAGTTGTATGTTGATAGGACTATGTATTGGAGGGCAAGGGTGACAGAAGCTTCAACCTAGCAAAGAAATTGATGCATACGGGATTGAAGGGGGCCAATATATCTTAATGCTATGGTTGGGTTTTACCTTAATGAACGTTAGTAGTTGCGGACGCTTGCTAATAGTTCTAATCATAAGTGCATAGAATTCTAAGTCGGGGATGACATGCTAGTAGTGGCCTCTCCCACATAAAACTTGCTATCGGTCTAGGAACATAGTCAATTGCTTAGGGACAATTTCGCAACTCCTACCACCACTTTTCCACACTCGCTATACTAACTTCATTGTTTCTTTATCTAAACAACCCCTACTTTTTATTTACGCGCTCTTTATTATCTTGCAAACCTATCCAACAACACCTACAAAGTACTTCTAGTTTCATACTTGTTCTAGGTAAAGCAAACGTTAAGCGTGCGTAGAGTTGTATCGGTGGTTGATAGAACTTGAGGGAATATTTGTTCTACCTTTAGCTCCTCGTTGGGTTCGACACTCTTACTTATCAAAAGAGGCTACAATTGATCCCCTATACTTGTGGGTTATCATCATGATACCCCGAATCGTCGACGCAGGAATGATCCTCCGGTTGAGGAGGAAGGCACTTAATGGCTATGACTTGACGCCTCCATCCCTGTTCAAATACAACAAGTCAGAGTCCGGGTGCATTTTGAAGTCTCAAGATAGTAGAATATGGCTTACCCAATCTGCTGGATATATCCGGAACAACCTTCCCGGATACTCATTCAGGCAAAGTCCGCCTCTTCTCCCTTGTAAAGACCGTCCGACATCTTGGCCAGGGCCGCCTTGTTGTCTGGCCCGTGTCGCTGGTGGCGGATTACGTTGTTGGTCCCGTTATAGCACCACAACGGGTGACCCCTTTGATGAAGGGGTTGCATGCACCGGGTAATGGCAATGGCCATCACTTCAATTATGGTCAGCTTGCAGCTAGTCAACAGCCTAACCTTGGCCGCCAACGCGCGTACCTCTTCGCTGTCCTTTTAGGAAGGGGCTTTGGGCCACTAGTTGTACCGCTTTATGGGTGGGTCGATCGAGTATTTGGGCAGCCCTTGCCGAATTGGATCGGTGAGGGGAATGTCCTCAATATAAAACCATTCCAATGTCCACTCTTCTTGATCTTTTCGTGGGGTTCCGATGGGGTATCCCGTCCCGGCTATCCGCCACACTTCAGCGCCACCCACCTCGAATATGGACCCCCCGGAGGTGAGGGACAAGGAAGAAATACTTCCTCCACAAATCGAAGTGGGCCTCGCAACTCAGGAATATCTCGCAAAGAGCCACGAAGCCAGAGATATGCAATATAGACCCTGGGGTGAGGTTGTGGAGCTGGACCCCGTAGAACTCCAACAAACCCCATAGAAAAGTATGGATGGGAAAGCCCAAGCCTCTTAAAAGGAAGGTAACGAGGCATACCCTCTCCTCCTTATTCGGAGTGGGGGAGCTCTCAGTAAGGGCGCGACCGTCGATGGAGATGAGGCTGGCGCGGACAGGAACCAGATCCGTTGGAGGGAGGAAGCGCTGCATTTGCAAGCACCTCAGTTGAAGGTGAGAAACTGAGCAGCTCGACTAATTGCCTGGGAGTGGACCATGTGGGTGCGAAGATGAATATGGAAGGTCAGTCATGGCGCCGAGAAATTTCTTTGGTATTAGATAGGAAGGGTGAAACAGTTCCCCCACGCTTTTGGATCTATAAATAAGCATCTCGGCATGAAGTTGAAAGGACAGGTTCGTGGAAGGATGGCATTGGGCCGCACGCTCTCTAAAAAAGTGTGTGAAGCCCCTGCCCTGAGGAACGGCATTAAACTCTGATGGTCCCACCTTGATCTCGAGATGTCTTCGGATCTCAGGATCTTGAGACTATCTGGGACTGAGATTGGGGTCCGGATAGTGTTCGACGAAATTGACAAGGCTTCAGACCGAATGGAAGAATGGAAGAACTCGTCTCACAAGCCGATGATGTGAAAGATCTCAAAGGACAATCCCCGGCGTTGGAGGCAAGTTCGGGGGCTAATGAGGGAGTCATGGACTAAGGGGTCCTCGGGGCAACGACCCATTGAGTATGGGCCAGACTGTTGAAGCCGTACAATGATAGGAGATCTATGAAGCCGTGGTGTGCCCTCCAAGTCAAGAAGGTGCATGATTTCTTTAATACCTTATTGTAATCTATCTTCGGTAATCCTAACCCTATCGGTGTCTATATAAACTGAAGGTTGTAGTCTTTAGGGGGAGAGTTTTTAGCATCACCTCATCACCTTAGGGTTTAGCTCGTGTTGATCCCGATGTAGATCTACTCTGTAAACCATATCACACATACAATATAATCAAGCAGGACGTAGGGTATTACCTCTTCGAGAGGGCCCGAACCTGGGTAAACACTTTGTTCGTCGTCCCTTGTTCCCCATTGATTCTAGATCCACAGCTCGTGACCCCCTAACCCAAGGTCTGCCGGTTTTGACACTGACAAATACCATCATCACGGTGGTGGGAGGTAGTGGCCTATGTGAAGTAGCAGAGTATGAGCACATTTTTGAAATTGCAAATGGGGACTTGCAAAACAAGTAGAAGATAAAATGGTAGATTTATTACCCAAATGGGGAAAACGACTCTTTCACTGGGTTCCGGAGGCCGGCATCCATCGCCGCAGTCACAATCGGGGTCGATGGAGGGTGTTGGGGATATAGCTATTAGGTATGACCCGCCCAGGAGGGGCCGAACCATCCCTATGATGATTCATCACAATGAAGCCCAAAGATCATATGGCGGTTCATAGATAGGCTTAGTAGAGGGCCCAGACCCAAAGGCGGCTTAGGCCCATAGATATAAATCACCATTTATGTAAACTTGTATGGTAAGGTACATAAGAAAGGTCACCGAGCCGGATATGTTGTATAAGCTGGCAGGGACTCTGAGGGCCGTAGGGTGTCAACCCGTGTATATAAGGGGACGACCTAGCGGCGTCTTAGGACAAGAAACAACAGACCAAGAGCCAGGTCAAGCGTATTCACTTCCTGCTCATCGAAACCCTAGCAATACCAACTACAAACTGGACTAGGCTTTTATCTTCATCGTAAGGGGCCGAACCAGTATAAACTCCTCGTGTCCTTTATCCTGATTAACCCCTTTAAGCTAACCTCAACGCGATGGCTCCACGACCAAGTCCTCACACTAGGACATCTGCCATGAAAATTTCATGATAGTTGGCGCCCACCGTGGGGCTATCGCACGATGGTTTCGAGTTCTTAAAGGGCAACTTCGAAGGGATCAAGGGATACGCTGTGGGCCGGATGACTAAGAGTCGTCACGGCAAGTTCTACATCGATGATGCAGGCTGGGGCCCTGAGGTCGGCTCAATTGAGTATGGGTACCGGGTCCCCTTCGGCGGAATCCACGTCTTCATCGGCAAGATCGGCGAACCGGGCCCTGAGCCGGACATCTACACCGACATCGTCGAGACGGCTCAGCGTGCGAGACCCACCCGGGTTCGACCTACCATGAATCGTGTCTTCGTGGGATTTATCCATGGTGTGGGATCTGAGGACAGACCAGCATCTGGTGATGAGACTGTCATTTATTCTGATGGCGAGTCATCCACCGGGGAGGCAGAGTCATTGTATCAACTGCTAGACGGCCGGCTTGGGGGCTTCTCCGATGGCAACAGTATTCCGGACCCCTGTGAGCCACCGAATCGGGTTGCAATCCTCATGGCCGGTACACAGCCCGTGCAACATTCATCTACGACAGCGGAGTTGGTTTCTGGGTCAGCAGCGGCAGCGGCTGCCGGGGCAGGAGGACCTGAGCGCCCACCGGCTCAAGCTTTGACTGACTTGCTAGATAAGCTGACAAGATTGTTAACAGCGGTGGTTAACCCGGCGGATCAAGATCAGCATAATGCGGCAATCACAAAGCTGCGTGATGAGATAGCGCATGCCAAGGAGGAGCTAAACGCAGAAAATGTCAGGATGGCCGAGGAGCGGACCGCTTTGGATGCTCAGGCTCAACGGATTCAGTCACAATCTTACCGGCTCATGCTAGATCAGAACGCTTCCAATGAGGTCATGAGAAGGAGACATCAGACTCGTCTACCTTCAGTTTATGAGGCAAGGAATCTCTTTAACACGCCAGGAGCAGGAACCAGTGACCCACAGTAGCAAACCGGGTCGAAGCGCCAGGGACAGGAATGCTAGTTCAGCCGCGCGCGATGGATCCGCCTCGTCAGAATGATAACCCGCCGCAGCACGTGCCGACGCCACCGGGTCATTACTCTAACCCTTTGGATAACATGATTGATGCGGCGTCACGATTGGCGGCTATCCCAGTTGAAGGTGAGTCACCAACGGCAGTTGAAACATGGAGGGCTAGAGATCTCCTTCAGACACTGCTGGTTCAGCAGCAAGCTTATTCTTACAGCCATGATAGGGTTCATTCCACCCCTCGCCCAAGCCGGAGATACAACATGCATATTGATGAGCTGGCTATATCAAGCAGTGGGCGGAACCGTAACCCGCCCCGTGGACATGACCCGGCGGGCGGCGGTGCTAATGCTCAGAATGTAGTGCATCAATGTAACATACCAAAATTCTAAATTTTGGAATGTTATATTAAATAGATAGTTATGATTGACTGTTTGATTGATTGTGTGAGATTGAGTGAAATTCGAAACTTTTTGAAAATTAAATGAGAGGGAATAAAAGGACTTTCCCAAACTTACATTATGCATTTATGATCTTCATGAATTCAAATTCTTTTCAGATACAAAACCCTAGAGAGAAGATGACATGACTTCTTCCATTTAAATAAATGAATAGGGTTTTTGAAAATATTTGAATTTCATTTGGAAATATTTTTCCAACTCAAAAACTTTATGCAACTCAATGATTTTCACGAGAGAAGATAAAATGACTTCTTCAAATTATATGAAATATGAGTTTGAAGTTTCAAATAAACCAAATTTAATGCCCCTTTGAAATCATTTTCAATTTGGAGTTATTTTGGTTTTTTATTAAATTATTTTCTCAAAAAATAAAGTATATGGAAAATAGGGTAAAATGATTCCCTACATCAAAAAAATTGGAGAGAAATAAATTTGAAATCATTTTGGTATTTTTAAAATGATTTTATTGGGTTTTATTGCACCAGTGGCACTCTTTGATTTATTTGAATTTTTGTGGATTTTATTTGATGCTACAAAAATGTTCATGTTGTAGAAAATAATTTTATAAAATTTTTGATATATAATATGCATGTACTATATTTATATTTTATGTGGGTTTTTTATTTATTGTCTGCTTATTTTTAAAAAAAACTCTCTTCGAACAGTGCCACGCCGAAGCCCAGCACTGATCTCTCTCTCTATCTCTCTCTCTCTCTCTCTCTCTCTCTCTCTCTCTCTCTCTCTCTATGGCAAGCCAGCCGACCCAGCCCAGCAGCGGCTTGCTCCCGAATCACCTCCGTCTCACCCGCCCGCTCTCTCCTTCGCGCGCACGCTGCCACGCTGAGCCACCGACAGGTGGGACCCACTTGTCGGGATTGTCCCCGTCCTCTGGCCGGATTCCTGCTCCTGTATGCCGACGCCGAGTCCGCCCTAGACTTTCCTCTCCACCTTGCCCCTCGCCCAAGCCTCGCCCCCTTAATAAACCCTCGACCTTGGTCCCGTTTTCCTCCTCAAACCGCAGCCACCACCGCCCCTACGCCCACGCAAAACCTCCCCGGAGTCCGAGCTCCGACGAGATCCGCCGCCGTTGCCCCACGCTCCACCGCTGCCTACGCCCAACGCCGCCACCACCATCGGCTTCAGAACCTCGCGCCGTACCTCCCCATCTACTCCGCCGTCGCCGCCGACCCCGAAGCAGCCGCCGCCCTCGACGTCCGACCCGCTGCCACCATCATCTCCGGCGACGTCAACGCCCACCATCGCGGTAAGCCCGGCTCCTCCCTCGTCCATTAGATCTAGGATCAACGGATAGGATTAGATCGCGTTTTTTTCGAAATGTTTTTGTTTATTTAGTGAACATTCGTTAGTTTAGGATCTAGAGCGAGCGAAACTCGTTGGTTTAGATTCACTAGCGAACGTTCGTTCGGTAGAATTTTCTTTTTCTTTTTATTTCTGCAGGGGCCCGTTTGCGATTAGTTTATTTTACAGATTGGCCCCTATTTTTCAAACTAGCACAACTTTTCAATCGTTTATCCAAATCCAACGAAATCAACGCCCACTTCTTCGTTATGATCTCCTCTATCCAGATAATCAACTGAAACATGTTTTTGAAAATTTAAAATTTGATTTCAAACAGATTTGAATTCAAACTTCTTTTGTTCGTAACTTGAGTTTTATAACTCCGTTTGAGTTGATTCTTTTTGCAAATTAAAGCTCTTGACCTAAACTTTCTGATAAGGCCAAATTCACTTAATTTTGGTACTGTTAGAAATTATTTTACGTTTCAAGAGTTAATTGCTTGTTTTCGAAGTTTTCCAAGATCTTTTCTTCTATTCTTTTGCATGATTGCTTATGTGTGGTTACTATTGCTTGCTTACGACAGATTGACCGGAGTGTGACGAGTAGAACTATCAGTAGTTATGAGTACGAATCATCTACATCAACCGTACAAGGCAAGTTCACACTTTGATCATATTTTCATACCTAGTTTTTATGCATTAGTCCCATCCTAAAACATTGCATGAGTCGGATGTGATAACATGTGGGTTTTGGGAAGTAGTTGATGAGGTAGAACCTATTGTCCTTTATATCAAACCCCTGGGAGTTACTACGTTATGATTATATTGCCATGCTATGCTCGTAGATGTGGTTTGGGTTTGAGTGTATCCATGACAGATGTGAGATTGGTAATTAAGGTTTAAATTAAGGTGTCTACTTTAATACACATCTGGGTGGATTGGTTGGGGCACCCTGGAGCACCCAGTGGTTTGCTTGGGCACCTGGAGAACCCAGTGTTTGCCCAAGGGGATCCTGGAGTACCCGTGTGATCACCCTATGGAATGCCACCCAGGCTCAAAGGGATCATAAGATTATTCATGCTGAAAACTTCCGTGTGTAGCCACAAGCTAGTATGGGCTCTAGCATAGTGGAATAAGTTCCATGACCTCTTCCAATGGTAGGCTAGCAGATGTAGGGCATGTAGGTTGGTACTGTTGCTACCTCTTGAGCACTATGTTGGTTTTCCCTTGAAGAGGAAAATGGTGATGCAGTAAAGCAGCGTAAGTATTTCCCTCAGTTTTTGAGAACCAAGGTATCAATCCAGTAGCAGACCACGTGCGAGTCACCTCGTACCTACACAAACAAATAAGAACCTCGCAATCAACGCGATAAAGGGGTTGTCAATCCCTTTAAGTCCACTTGCAAGAGTGAGATGTGATAGAGATGAAATAATAAGATAAATTTTTTTGGTATTTTTATGATATAGATTGAAAGTAAAGATTGCAAAATAAAATAGATTGGAAACTTGTATGATGGAAAATAGACCCGGGGGCCATAGGTTTCACTAGTGGCTTCTCTCAAGATAGAATAAGTATTACGATGGGTGAACAAATTACTATCGAGCAATTGATAGAAAAGCGAATAATTATGAGAATATCTAGGCATGATCATGTATATAGGCATCACGTCCGAGACAAGTCGACCGAAACGATTCTGCATCTACTACTATTACTCCACACATCGACCGCTATCCATCATACATCTAGAGTATTAAGTTCATAAGAACAGAGTAACACCTTAAGCAAGATGATATGATGTAGAGGGATAAACTCATGCAATAAGGTGTAAACCCCATCTTTTTATTCTCGATGGCAACAATACAATACGTGTCGTTTCCCTTTCTGTCACTGGGATCGAGCACCGCAAGATTGAACCCAAAGCTAAGCACTTCTCCCATTGCAAGAAAGATCAATCTAGTAGGCCAAACCAAATTGATAATTCGAAGAGACTTGCAAAGATAAACCAATCATACATAAAAGAATTCAGAGAAGATTCAAATATTGTTCATAGATAGACTTGATCATAAACCCACAATTCATCGGATCTCGACAAACACACCGCAAAAGAAGATTACATCGAATAGATGTCCAAGAGAATCAAAGAGAACTTTGTATTGCGATCCAAAGAGAGATAAGAAGCCATCTAGCTACTAGCTATGGACTCGAAGGTTTGAAGTAAACTACTCACACATCATCGGAGGGGCCATGGAGTTTATGTAGAGGCCCTCCGTGATCAATGCCCCCTCCGGTGGAGCTCCGGAAAAGGCCCAAAGATGGGATCTCTTGGGTACAGAAGGTTGCGGTGGTGGAAATATGGTTTCGTGGTGCTCCTGGATGTTTTCGGGGTATGTGAACATATATAGGAGGAAGAAGTAGATTGGTTGAGCCACGAGGGGCCCACGAGGGGGGAGGGCGCGCCCCTTGCCTCGTGGCCGCCTCGTTCGTTTCTTGACGTCCACTCCAAGTCCTCCGGATCACATTTGTTCCAAAAATCACGTTCCCGAAGGTTTCATTCCGTTTGGACTCCGTTTGATATTCCTTTTGTATGAAACACTGAAATATATGAGCGCGAGCCATGGACATAGCACTATGGGTGGAATAGAATATGACGATTGAGGTTGTGTGAGAAGACAAAAAGGGAGAAAGTCTCACATTGATGCGGCTAATCAATGGGCTATGGAGATGCTCACCGATTGATGTCAATGCAAGGAGTAGGGATTGCCATGCAACGGATTTACTAGAGCTATAATTATATGAAAGCTCATCAAAGAAACTAAGTGGGTGTGCATCCAACTTGCTTGCTCACGAAGACCTAGGGCATTTTGAGGAAGCCCATCATTTGAATATACAAGCCAAGTTCTATAATGAAATATTCCCACTAATATATGAAAGTGACAAAATAAGAGACTCTCTATCATGAAGATCATGGTGCTACTTTGAAGCAGAAGTGTGGAAAAGGATAGTAACATTGTCCCTTCTCTCTTTTTCTCTCATTTATTTATATATATTTTTATTCAGGCCTTTTTTTTCTTTTAGCCTCTTTTCTTTTTCTTTTTTTTTGTCCGGAGTCTCATCCCGACTTGTGGGGGAATCATAGTCTCCATCATCCTTTCCTCACATGGGACAATGCTCTAATGATGATCATCACACTTTTATTTTCTTACAGCTCAAGAATTACAACTCGATACTTAGAACAAAATATGACTCTATGTGAATGCCTCCGGCGGTGTACCGGGATTGTGATGAATCAAGAGTGACATGTATGAAAAATTTATGAAGGGTGGCTTTGCCACAAATACGATGTCAACTACATGATCATGCAAAGCAATATGACAATGATGATGCATGTCATAATAAATGGAATAGTGGAAAGTTGTATGTCAATATATCTCGGAATGGCTATGGAAATGCCATAATAGGTAGGTATGGTGGCTGTTTTGAGGAAGATATAAGGAGGCTTATGTGTGATAGAGCGTATCATATCACGGGGTTTGGATGCACCGGCGAAGTTTGCACTAACTCTCAAGGTGAGAAAGGGCAATGCACGGTACCGAAGAGGCTAGCAATGATGGAAGGGTGAGAGTGCGTATAATCCATGGACTCAACATTAGTCATAAAGAACTCACATACACTACAAAAAAAATTCACTTCCGTGATGATACGTGTTTGTCACAGTAGGTCGCTTTTTTGTCATGCATGTACATCCATGACAAATTTATGACAGAATCAAGATAGTCATACATGTGCTGTCGTAGAAGTGTTCCATGCCATTACCAAAATTATCATCACGGAAGTGTCCACTTCCATGACAATAAATCATGCGTCACAGAAGTGCTTTCATCAAGGGTGACCGACACGTGGCATCCATCGTAACGGAACGCCATTAAGCTATCGGGTTGGGTTTTGGATCCGATAACCCGTTAACAGCCCCGACCAATGGGGATTTTCCACGTGTAAAGTCATCATTGGCTGGAGGAAACACGTGTCGGCTCATCGTTGGGACAGATGTCAACCACTCATTGGACGGAAGGCGCCTATGATACATTGACACATGGCACGGCCCAACAGAGGCCCATTCCTGTGAAAAGGCCGGCCTGTTTGACTTGGTCAAAAGGTGGCGGGCTGGCCCATGGAAAGCCTATTAACGGCTTGTTCGCATATAGCCCATTTACAGCCCGCTAACCCAAGGCCCGTTACGCCCTATCCGAATTAGGCCCAGTAGCGTCATCTGGGCCATCCAATATGATTCCAGCCCGTTTTCACTTCTGGCCCATGTATGGCCCATGACGTCTTTCGGCCCATATGAGGCCCTATGTAACTCTTGGCCTATTAACAGCCCGTGGTGAAACTGGCCCGTAATGAACAGTGTATCACTTTATACCCACTAACGGCCCGTCATTCCGTTGGGCCGTTTCCAGCCCATGTTATCTTTCGGCCTTCTCAGAGCCCATTTATTCTTGGGCTCATTTCTAGCATTTGTTTACTTACGGCCCATTACTGTCATTTTCTGCTTGTGGGCCAAATTCAGCCCGTGGTTACAGTCGGCCCGTTTGTGGTCCTTTAATATGTTGGGACATTTTTATAGCGTCATCAAATACGGCCTATTAACGATGGCCCGTTACGGTCGGCCCATGAACGGACGATTCCAACTCTAGCCCGTTTACGACCATAATGCGGCCTATTATTGGCCCATGTTTGGCCAATCGATCATACGGCCCGTATAAGGCCCATTGATGATACGGCCCGTAGAAGGCCCATTGTTTCTATGGCCCGTAGAAGGCCTACTGTTTCTACGGCCCATAGAAGGCCCACTATTTCTACGGCCCGTAGGAGGCCCAGTGTCACTACAGTAAATATTAGCCCATGGTTATTGTGGCCTAGTTTTAAAAAATAGGTTATTGCAGCCACTAGTTAACCGCGGAAAAAGAACTGCAATGACTACAAGCAAACAAATAAACAAGACAACAAGGAAATAAATAAGCAAGCAACTAACGCTAGGCTATCACGGCTATTACACATATTACATCCACTGGGCATCAAAGTTCGCCACCGGTGCAAATATAGGGAACAAAGCAGCATATCATATACACTGGCCATCAAAATTGGCCACCAGTACAAATAAACACGGCAGCAAAACAAGAGCATAACTGAAACAACTTCAGAAGAGCTCAAGAAACATTATCATGGGTATCCACCATGCTGGCAATAAGCTTAGCAAGCTGATTAGCTTTGTCCTGTTTGGCGCTAAAATCCTCCAACGCCTGCTGTTGCACCAGAAAGTATGCATCTGAATGCTCCAGGGACTTCCGCAGTCCTTCAGCTTCTTGTCGCAGCACATCTGATCGATGTCTTTCAGCTTGTAGCTGAGACTCAAGAAACCGAATTGATTCAGACAGTGAGTTTGAATAGCTTGTGCAAGCGGTAGTGGCCAGTAACTCCAACACTAAACCAAGACAGGATGTGTCACTATCCTGAACCTTATCTGCATCACTTCCTTTACCGTTGCTTAATAAGGCACTCTTCCCCAATATTCTGTCAGCATTCTAAAAGAAGAAACAAGCAGACACATAACAAGTTTAGCATGTACTAGTATATGAAACTCATTTCGGTGAACCAGTTCATTAGTAAGGTGGACAAGATTAAACTACCAAGTCTTCTATTGCCAAGTACTAGTACATAATAAAAGCATCAAACAAACATATATCTATGTCCTATGGTAGCAATGGAATCTTAAATTAGAACAGTTGTTCTTCAGGTTTAGGCACTTGTTCTACATGAACAGAGTACAGTAAGACGCAAGAATATAATACTTAAAAACAGAAAATGAGCTCATAGACCTTACCACATTCTTGGTTCGGGACCAGTACAGAACAAGGCGTTCCCAGTCATCGTCCAGTAAATGTGTCTTAGGAGAATGTAAGGGAATTTGATGAGTTTCTTTGCTGGTGAAGTACGTTTTCTTGAGGTAATTTCGATACTGCCACCAAGCATTCTTGAAGATAGCAAAGGTATTAGCACAGGTTACCTCATCCTGAGTTTCCAAATCGGTCCTTCTCTATAGAGAAAAATGGGAAAATTTGCTGTATTATAACCATCATGGAGGTAGGATGTATGGGACAAAGCAAAGTAATTGCCATGAATAACATTACTTACACATAACTCCTGGACAAACACCTGCAATTGGCATTTTCCTTCATCTTCAGTATAATATTTCCAAGATGGGAAGATACGCACATACGATTTAACAACATCAAATGCGATAGATGCTAAACTATGACTAGCTGGTTGTGCTTCCTCCACAGGAATAGGCGTACTAACTGGTGGAGTTGGGGTTCGCCGTGATAGTACTGGCCCTTTGGGCACTGGAGCTGCCTTACTAACTGCTCTTGTTTGGGAGCTCTGTGGTGGAGATGGTGCTGTGTCAACAGGAACTAGGTTACTATCAGCTGGGGTTGGGGTTAGATTGGGTGAAGCTGGTTCTCTGTCCATCGTAGTAGGGGTACAATCTGCGAGAGTTTGGGTTATGTGTGGTCGGGCTGGTTCTTGTGCATGTACAACCGGGGTGCTATCTCCACCAAGAGGTAGCACTGTTTTATTTGAAGACTGTGTTTTTAGTCCGCTAGATACTGGCATCACCCGCTCCAACTCAAATGGCTGATAAACAGGAAACATAGTTGAATGTACAGACATTGTATGAGAGACAGATGCAATAGATAGTGTGGAAAAAAAGAGGGCATGAAATAGTTGACATGTATATTGTTTAACTAAAACGGATAGCATGACATAATTTCACATATATGATGTCTATCTAAACTGGATAGCATAGCATAACATAATTCAAAGATATGATGAATAACTAAACAGGATCGCATGACATAATTCACATACATGTTATCTAAGTAATCAGGATCACATCATTTAATTCACATATGTGATTTATATGCTAAACAGAGGGCATTCGATATGATGTCTGAACTAAGAACATGGTGTTGAATATTGTGTATATGATGTCTAAACTATGCAATGCAAGACACCGTATGCATGATATGAGCAGTATAACCATGCCAAGTTAGAGCATACACCTCAGTGGGGGAATAGGACTGGTCGTCTGTCTCTGAATCCATCTCTGAGGAGCTATCGGGACCCAACAAGAGATCTGCTTCGACAGGTAGCACTATCTGCTCTGAAGGCCTTGTTTTCACTCCAGATTTTTTCCATCTCCCACCCAAATGGCTGATTCACAGGAAGAGTAGTTTAATGTACAAACATTGTCGACAAATGGAAATGTAATGAAGAAAAGGATGGGCAAGATATCATTCAAATATATGATGCCTGGTTAAACAGGATGGCATTGCACATTTCACATATACTATGGCTGGCTAAAAGACATGAGACTGCATAATTCCCATATATGATATAGAAACTAAACAGGTGGCATTATAGAACATGTGTAAACTAAGCAGATGACATATATGATGTCAAAAGTAGGCACTGCAAGGCAACATATGCATGATATGACTAACATCATCATGCCAAGGTAGAGCAAACACCTTGGGGGGTAAATAGGAGTGGTCAGCGGCGTCTGAATCCGCCTCAAAACAGATATCTTCCTCTGGATTACAATCTGGAGAGGGGTGGGGAGGGTTTGCCATTGAACCCACCATGGAGCGATGTCTGCATGACATTGTATTGCCGCGCAACACTCTTCTCTTTTTCTCTACATGTTCAGCATGACTGTGTACAATATCTGACATGCATACGAAAATATATGGTGAGATTATGTAAGGAGAGCATGCAGAAATTTAGAGTGATGGTAACAACCAATGGATCGATGTTTTTCCGTTGAACCAAAATAGCCCTAATGGATCGACGTGAATGTATAGTAATAAGTGATGCAACAAGTGTACAACCTCTTTGCCGTAGCCGTGTCGACCTCAGCATCATTGGGTTGGTCGCTGAAGCAGTTGAGGCAGAGGTGGCTGTCGGAGGTGTGGAGGAAGATCTAAGGAATCTATAGACGGCGTCCAGGGCACTACTCTGTTGTGATGGATCGTTCTGTCGTTGGAGCAGCTCCGGTGAACCATAAGACGTCAAGGCTGAAGTAGCACAAGACATACATCGTCAATCTCAAGTGGGATTCTAATAGCATCTCCAATAGATGATGTAAAATGGATGTAAAATTAACATCACCAAAAACCACCTGACTACAACAGATGAGGTAAAAATTGTTGACTCTGAACTTAACTGTCGAAACTGAAATTTACTATGGAATCTGAATGCTACTGTCGAAACTAAACGCAATGGTAGCAGAGAGGCACTTGACATGTAGTTTAGGGAGGGCATGCAGTTCATCTTCAACCTGCACCCCCCTGAGCCGCCAGCCACCACCGGCCGAACCGCCGACCCCAGCACCGCCTCGCCGCCTCGGCCAGCCATCTAGGCCCCCCGCCCCCACCCTGAACCCTAAGATAGATAGTGGGGTACCTCTCCGGCGAGCCCCCGTCCCTGCTGCGGGTGGTTCTTCCTTAACTCCGGCGAGCCCCCCAACCCCTGAAAATTGACTGACCCAAAAGTCGATTCAGTCGACTGAGGTGTGGCTTAATCAAAGCAGAGCAGCAGCACA
>NC_041382.1:209982976-210021823 GCF_002162155.2 Triticum dicoccoides | reverse complement strand
GTCGAAACTAAACGCAATGGTAGCAGAGAGGCACTTGACATGTAGTTTAGGGAGGGCATGCAGTTCATCTTCAACCTGCACCCCCCTGAGCCGCCAGCCACCACCGGCCGAACCGCCGACCCCAGCACCGCCTCGCCGCCTCGGCCAGCCATCTAGGCCCCCCGCCCCCCCCCTGAACCCTAAGATAGATAGTGGGGTACCTCTCCGGCGAGCCCCCGTCCCTGCTGCGGGTGGTTCTTCCTTAACTCCGGCGAGCCCCCCAACCCCTGAAAATTGACTGACCCAAAAGTCGATTCAGTCGACTGAGGTGTGGCTTAATCAAAGCAGAGCAGCAGCACAAGCGAGGGGGAGAGCAGCAGCAGCAGCTGGGCGAGTGAGCGATTGAGCGAGAGCCGGAGCAGCAGCAGCAGCAGATCCGGCTGGTATGGCCGCCGCTGCCGAAGGGGCCTCGCACTGGGGGAGAGCCGCCGGGGAGATGTCGCCCGCGGCGCCGGCTTCAAGGTAGCCACTCCATGGGGGTGCGGGATGGAGCACCATCGGCGCCGAGAGGTCGAGTTAAGGAGAAGGTGCGATGCGATGAGTGTACAACCTCTTTGGTGGCGCCGAGTAGGCCTCGGCTTCGTCCGAGGAGTCGGTGAGGATGCTGCGGTTCCGGTGGAGCAGGTTAAGGCGGCGCTGTGGGGATGGAGCAGCCGCGATAGACGAGGCGATCGTCGGAGCAGCTCCTTGGAGGTGGAGGACGGGGCGGCTGAACCGGCGGGATGGCGAGATGGACGACGGATCCTCATCCAGGGAGATGGACGAGGGACGTCGAGCTGTTTTGGTGGACGACGTCGTCGGGGAAGAGGCTTCGGCTGGGCAGCGGTGATGTGGCAGACGGAGGAGGGTGGGGTTTCGCGGGTGGAGCGGAGAGGTTATGGCGGCCTGGGATTTTGAATGGCGAAAAGGGGGTGATGGGAGGGGGTGAAGCATGACTTAGGAATGCGCTTGTCCAAAATGTAGGGTGTGTTACAAAAGTACCCCCCACCGATTTGAACTAGCGGCCCTTTCGGCTCAGGTTTAGAAGGGGGATTTCGCGTGTCGGGATTTGGCAGCTTGAGGGAGTTTTCGCGCGCGTTGTAATTTTGGGATAGCAAGGCGCGGGTTGTGAAGGCGCCAGTTTTGGGAGCACGATATCTGAATTTTCGGGATATAAGAAGACGCGGGTTGAATTTTAGGGACAAGCCTAATGTGTAGTAATATTGTACTTGTACGTACCAAATCAATTCGCACTTCCCTCAACCAAAAAGAAAACAAAAAAATAAAACTATTCACACCATACGAAGAGAGAGTCTTGCCCCATTTTACTATACAAATGCTATTCAAAGCTACTCCCTCCTTCCATCTATATAGGGCCTAATGCGTTTTTCGATGCTAACTTTGACTAAATATTAGAGCAATGATATATGACATGCAACTTACACAAAGCACACCGTTAAATTCGTCTGTGAAAGGTTCTTTCAATGATATAATTTTCACATTGTGCATGTCATGTACTATTAATCTCGTCAATAGTCAAAGGCGGTCTTAAAAATCTCATTACACCCTATATAGATGGAAGGAGGGAGTATGAATCCATGTTATGTCCGATTAAATTTTTTCGCTTGCTATATAATGCATGTAACCTACTCATACCAACATTTTAGTGCATTCCAAATGTCTATACTACCGCTGCAATTCGAACTAAATTTGAATTTGTTTCTCTATTTCAATAAGAATCTACAATCATGATTCTTGCCAACTTCAACCATCATAGTTTCCTTGCTATCCGCCAGATATAAATCAGACGGCCTATAATGTAGGATGGCAGGCACACCATCATCAACAACTCCGTTTTTTATAAGAGTAGAGATAAAATATATTAAATGTAGTATACCATGTTCATAACCACACCATGTGTATCACCATTATATATATTCACACATCCATTGGTTTGAAACACTATGATAAATTCTTCATATATCCGAATTCGCTTTTTATAATGAAGTATATATGATCTCTATTCGTATTTTACACCCACACAACCCTCTTATCTTTGTAGCTAGCGCTAACTTTCTCTTGTGCATGCACACGCCCGCATCCCTCTCACCCTCCCTCAGCATTCTCTAGCTCCATCTCGCAAATTCGTCTTTTCACTTTAGGTCATTCACCCATGGTGTGTGTAGGCCCCCCAGCTCCTTCTTTACGGCACACATTGATCAATATGCCTCTCTAGCAAGGTGTGCCTAGCACAAACACAAGCTTCCCCTCTTCTCTTTTTACCGTCCATGCCTCACTCCCACCACTCTTTTCATCGTTCTCATACTCGCACACTCCTCCCCCTCGATATAGTATGCCTCTCGTACCACCTCCTACATGCATTCCTCTCTCTCTATCCTTCTCCTCGTGCCTCATTTGCTTCTAACACACACATGCATGTATACCGATCGATCTCCCAACATATACCTAGATCGACTTTAACTACCACCCCCATCGATCGACGTACCTCACAAGTTATGTCTCTCCTTTCTCTTACAAAGGGTGATTGATCTTCCTATGTAGTTACGTCTGCTTACCACAGCCACATCGTCCCCCCTCATCATTCATGCATGCCTCCTGACCCGTCTCTCACACGCACGTGCACAGACAACAAGCAGCCATCTCCTCTCTTATTGATATTGCAAGCGTGCCCTCCGTTTGTCTAGCAAGCCTATCCCACCATTTGTTAGAAGCAACTCCACTACCACCCCCTCCAACACTCTAGCTCTGTCTCTCTCCCACCCTTATTCATCTCCTGCACATATGCATGGATGCCGATAGATCTCCCTTAATACATGAGGCAGATCGATCTCCTTAATACATGAGGTAGGCCTCTCTCCTCCTCCACACATATACCAGCCATTGTACCTCTATAGTTAATTGGGCCTCCCTCTTCCCCCACCACACACCGATAGTCGAGCGCTGCAGGTAGGTATCCATGCCACAGAGACAAACTACACATGTCCCATCTCACGTTCCAGTAGGCCAACCAGTCTATATCTTTGACGTGGGCACACACAAATTCGATGGCACTCTTTATCGATTGCGCGCGCGCACACACACACACATCATCCCTCTCTTCGATTCTTTGGACACCTCAAGCCGATGATACCTCCACTCTCTTCTCGTGGATCGCCCCCTCTATATATATGTTATATCCAGGACTCTATTTCACACACATTGCATATGTTAATTTTTTTGATTGACCCCCCACAAAAAAAACTCTCAAGAACCCACACACTATATCTCTCTAGGTTTGTATCTCTCTCACACAACCCCACATAGGTGGTGTATGTATACAAGAAGAGAATAGGTGCACCGTGCACGTACTCACGCTCCGGGCCCAGCCACACCCGCACAGGTACATGGTGGAGCTCATTTCTTTATGAAATGGCAGCCCACGTGCTAATTTGAACGCCTGTAGCGGTTGTTTACCTAGGGAGGTTGTGTACCACGCGTGCACGAAACAAAGTTCGACTTGACGCGTTGCCGCATTATTTTTAAATAAATTTATAGCGCTCAATGGCATGTACACAGAATATAAAACGATATTTATGGAGGAAAAGGTAGTATGCTCTTCAGAGTATCTCACACAAGGCTCCGGTGGCCTCTCTCTCTCTCTCACCGTTGGTCACTGATCCGACCGCATCCCGTCCGCCGGGGGAAAGGGAGTGCGGTGGCCTCTCTCTCTCTCTCTCATCGTTGGTCACTGATCCGGCCGCATCTCGTCCGCCGGGGGAAAGGGAGTGCGGTGGCCTCTCTCTCTCTCTCACCGTTGGTCACTGATCCGGCCGCATCCCATCCGCCGGGGGAAAGGGAGGAAGTGCATCGTTTCTCCGTTCGACGGTGCCGAGGCAGCACATCCCGATCTCCGGTACATGTCGTTCTCTCTGACCAAGCTCCAACGCGGCAGGGCCTATGCCACCTGCTCGCAGATTCCGCCCGCCGCCGCTCACCTAGTTACATCCTGACGACCTCCAGGTATCCCCTCTGGCCTTGCTCCACTGCTCGTTTTCCCACATCGCTGCATGTGTATCTTCCATAGTTCTTTGCCCAAAACGTAGCTCGTCCGACGTACTTTCCATATTGCATTCTCGTCCTCACACCGTTTTAGACAAACACAATCGTGTTGTTATCTTCCCTCAGGACAAGGAATATGCTTCTTTTTTGTCGTCGCATGTGTCATCAACTATTATTGGCCAGTAATTGTTTCCTTTCTATCTCTTTTTTGCAAACAGGGCTATCCATTTCACCTCGTTGCTATTGCGACCTTTTGGTGAACTGCACAAATCACTTTTTTCTTAAGAGTGGTGCAGTTGTACTAAAATGTCACACGGGCAACGTCTCTACATTTTAGTGCGACTGCACAAAGGGAGATTGGTTATGCTCTATCCTCCTCATCCAACTCCGAGCCTAATCTTCTCCAACTAGTTAGTCTCAAGAGAGACTGCAAAGGTGTCCGGCTTCTATTTGTGTGTTTATTGTTTCATCAGCAGTCCTCTATTATCGTAATCACACTTGATACCTTTGGAACAGGGATGCTCAGCTCTATTTTAGTGGAACTGCACAAAATGATCGGAATGTTGCATGCTCCAGACAACTACTTTTTTCCCAACATGCCTTGTTGATTTAGACAGAGCTGGGGGGACGTTGCTGCCAATCAAAGCATGGATCAATTTTAATTTAACACCTTCTCACAACTTTGTCTTCAGTTGTGATGTTATTATTAGCTCTGATCTGCTAATAATTGACATGCATTAGCAAGGAAGTTAGTTTTTTATTGTTTCCGAAAGAGCATCGATGGCAAGACACGCGAAACAAAAGCTGAAAGCTCACACCATTGTACAATTTCATGTCGCTGGAAAATTATTTGTATAGTACATCAATTATGTAAACAAATGATGGAAGCTTGATAGCATTGCCAGAAGCCTCTTCATCATCCGGGTCCATGTGCCATGCACAAAATTATACTCCTTCGTTCCTAAATATTTGCCTTTTTACAAATTTCAAACGGGCATATTTTAGAGTGTAGATTCACTCATTTTGCTTCATATGTGTACTCCCTCCATTCCTAAATTATTCTATTCGTCTTAACAGAGATTTCAACAAGTGACTATGTACGGAGCAAAATGAGTGAATCTACACTCTAAAATATGTCTATATACATCCGTATGTGCCAGTCCATTTGAAATCTCTAAAAAGACAAATATTTGAGTAGTCACTCGTTGAAATGTCTAGAAAGACAAATACTCCAGAGTATATTTAAGAACCGAGGGGGTAGTGCACAACCGCATGGGAGACTCAGCCCGGTCGTTGCGCCGCATTAATAGTGAGTAATGAGCAGTCAAATCATAAGCTCCACCTTTCCCACTGTAAGTTGCTTTGAAGAAGCGAGGTACCCCGCAAAAAAAGTAGGAAGCGAGGTGTTTCATCAAGCCATCTCTCGGCCGCATTAAAAGTGCAGCAAGCACGGTTTGCACGAAGATGCGCCGCAAGGTTTGCTGACCTATTTACATGCTGAATAACAAAAAAGAGGAAATATTACTTAGCGCTACTATTTGTAACAGGATATGAGCCAGAATTAAGCGAGAATTGTGGCGAGTGTTCCATGCAATCAACTTCCATTATCACATGCGAGAACCCTCGAAGAGAACCAAATGTGTTGAAGATTGCTTTATCACATTTTAAAATTATAATAAGAGTGCAGATGCTCCTCCATCCGGTTCCTAGTACTAGTATAGTACGTACCTTTATGGACTATAGTAGTAGTACTAGTAAACTTTGCGCTTGGCTGTTCGGGAAGTCGAACAATAATAGCACTAGTAGTATAGTGTATGCTTCTGGCAATATGACACCGAATTAACTGTTGCACGTCCACCGCCTGAGCGAGGGAGAGCTTGCATTAGTCAAAAGTTTCTCCTTGTCCTGCGAGCCACCGCGCGCAAGCTTCTCCCGTCCTGCAACCTTCTCCTCGTTCGGCAAGTTGACGGGACACAGTAGAGTAATGCTAGTCCATGCTGCCTCCTCTCCGGTTAATATGGCTTAATTTCAAACGAGATAAATACACTGTCTGTCACTGTATATTTGTAAAAATATGGTCAGTGGACTTCATAATACGCTCATTGCGCTCAATATATATATTTTCCGGTGTTCATATGGTCACTAGCTCACCCTGACTGAGTATGTGTGTGCATGCACGTGTAGGTTGAGCACTTGAGCATGACCGTGTGTGTTCCGTCGTGTGCTCGGACATGCATGCATTAGGCCGTCGCGCGCATTTTTGCGTCCATATGTACGTGTGACTGTTGCATACACATAGGGGGAGTACGTGTAGGGGCCACTAAGGAGCAGTCAAATCACACAATAAGTTAGTCGGAAGAAGCAACCATCATTTCACTCTTGAATGACACGTACGCAATATAAAATGGTTGATATGGAGAGAAAAAGAAAACCACTATATATACACTAGCAGGAGCCTAAGCTACAAGCCTGCTTGCTTAAGTTGCTCTCTTCACAAGCATAGAACGACGGGCCTGATCCCGCAGCTGGGGGAAGGGAACAATGTTTTGTGTAGACGCGGTCGACATTGGTGAGGGAGAAAACCCACAGTCGGTGCTTCCAAATCGGGGGTCACCGCGGTATGGGCCGATGCCGCATCCCAACCGCCCTTCTAGCTACAGCCCAACGTCCCAGGTAGTCCATCTTCCTTTTGGAGCCGGCTTGCTCCACTGCCGTAGCTCCATCTCCATGTCGATCTTTCGCTACTTCTACCGGCTTCTATTTGTGATGAGTTTATGTCTCATGAACTAGTGCCAGTACTATTATTCTAATCACACTTCTTCAATATCTTTGCCATCAGGGATGCTCAGGTCAATTTTAGTGGAACTGCACAAAAGCATCGTATGATCCGAGGGTGCCAGCCGTCTTTCCTTCCCGACATGGAAAGTGCTATGGAACAAGAGGTACCAGAAGGTGGAGAACCAAAGAGTGCTGCTTCTATTGTTGCTGACATTCTCACTAAAGAATCTCCCTCTAGCACATTCCTTCGACAGGTTCTACCTGGCCAGGAAATTAAATCATGTTTAGGGTTTAGGGTTTAAGTCATAGTGACCCCATCAGTAGTTTTTATATCGTACACGCTCTCACAATTTTTTTCTTCAGTTGTGAAGTAAATATTGGCTATGATCTGTGAATCATTGAGATCAATTAGCATGCGTGTTAGTTTTCCTTTGTATTTGATGGAATGTTGTAACGGGGCAACCTTGGAATAGGAATGAAGATGGAGCGGAAAAGTTTCCGTTTTTTTGGAGAAAAAATGGAAACAAAGAGAAACCAACGTTTCATTTTGTTGGATCGCGCCATCGAGCAAAACCAACATTTAAATTACGGCTGTCATGTTCGTGTCTCACCCTCTTCCACGGCTCGACCCCACACGGTCGCTCGGCATGCCACTCACCGCAAACCGAGTAGTATACCATAACTTTCCCACCTGCTTGTCGATGGATCGCGCCACGGAGTACTAGCACTACTGGAAGAGATTGATTAGTTGGGGGAGGACAGCTAGTTGTAGCACGGACTCCCAAGAACTTACTACTAGAAGAGATCGTGCATGTTGTAGCCGGCTATTGCGACCTTTGAACGCGGAGCAGCCGCGTGCACCCGGAAGTGGCGCGGGCGACGCTCTCTCGGCCGGCGCACCGCAATCAATGCCGACGCCAGTGAGAGGTCATGTCCACTCTGGCCAGGCATGAATGCGGCACTGACCGTTTCGGGTGGGAAGCACGCACGGGTGATGAAGAGGGTTCGGGTTGGTCAGGACCGGCCGTGGCAGCGGTCCGGACGTGCGCAAACAAGAGATGTTGTACGTTAATATTGCTGCGTATATAATTAACAACGTAAATAATGTGCCAGTTGGACAAATATGATTGGAGATGGAGATGGAAATGGATTTTTATGTAAACACGGATATGCATGTCTATGTCTATGTGTGTGTGCGCGACGACTCTCGCGACCTGGAAGCGGGGGCGTGTTTTTGATCGAGTTTTCTTTCTTGGTACGTTAGAAAATCAGTTTGTCTAATTCGCATCTAGATGTTATTTAAGGATATCACATCTAAGCTCCCACAAGTATATAATGTAGCAACAAGAAACAAAAAAACTAGGAAAAGACCAAAAACAGAGTGGAGCCCGGATCACCAGCTAAGGCCCCTAAATGACCGCTCAGTGATAAAGGAGGTTGGGGTGCAAAGACAGCCAGGAGGTTTGCCTAGAAGCAGCCACCCTTTAAAGAGTGCGTAATAGCTCACTGATCGAGCGCCCTTGCGCTGAAGATGAACGGGGCTAAGCGATCTGCCGAAGCTGTGGGATGTCAAAATGCATCGGTAGGGACGCAGTACTAATTAGCGAACGTTTGGTATATGAAGATATTTATACCTCTTTTCACATCCAGAAATATGAAATTCAGACGGATACGACAAGCCAGGGCTCCGCTGAAAAAATCACTAAAGAAATACCACATCTAGAAGAACATTTACTCCGCAATTTGGACAGAAATGGAGTTGTTAGGTTGGGATTCTGGGTAGAAACTGGTGATATTTTAGTAGGTAAATTAATGCCTCAGATAGTGAGCGAATCATCTTATATCGCGGAAGCTGGATTATTACGGGCCATATTTGGCCTTGAGGTTTCCACTTCAAAAGAAACTTCTCTGAAATTACCTATAGGTGGAAGAGGGCGCGTTATCGATGTGAAATGGATCCAAAGGGACCCGCTCGACATAATGGTTCATGTATATATTTTACAGAAACATGAAATCAAAGTTGGGGATAAAGTAGCCGGAAGATAGAAAAAGACGAATAAGAAAAGTTTTTTTGATTAGACGCATGCAATTGGCGAAACATTTTATTCAAACAAATGTAGAACCAGAATGGATGGTTTTGTGCTTATTACCGGTTCTTCCTCCCGAATTGAGACCTATTGTTTATAGGTCTGGAGATAAAGTAGTGACTTCAGACATTAATGAACTTTATAAGAGAGTTATCCGTCGGAACAACAATCTTGCCTATCTATTAAAAAGAAGTGAATTAGCGCCAACAAATTTAGTAATGTGCCAGGAAAAATTGGTACAAGAAGTCATGGATACACTTCTTGATAGTGGGTCCCGCGGGCAACCGACGAGGGATGGTCACAATAAAGTATACAAATCACTTTCAGATGTAATTGAAGGTAAAGAGGGAAGGTTTTGCGAGACTCTGCTTGGGAAACGGATCGATTACTCGGGGCGTTCTGGGAGGTCGAATCTCGTCTTATTTATTCTTTTTTTTATGTTATGTATATGTGTTTTTATTCTTTTTTCTTTCTTAAGTTAAGGAATTTACAACAAGTCTCTTGCAAAAATAACTATCCCATCCCCTTTCTACAATCTCTCTATATCCTTGTTACATAAGGTAAGTATTGTATAATAGTTCGGTTTTCCGCGATTTTTCGGTCCTAAGGTAGCGAAATTCCTTGTCGGGTAAGTTCCGACCCGCACGAAAGGCGTAACGATCTGGGCACTGTCTCGGAGAGAGGCTCGGTGAAATAGACATGTCTGTGAAGATGCGGACTACCTGCACCTGGACAGAAAGACCCTATGAAGCTTTACTGTTCCCTGGGATTGGCTTTGGGCCTTTCCTGCGCAGCTTAGGTGGAAGGCGAAGAAGGCCCCCTTCCGGGGGGCCCGAGCCATCAGTGAGATACAAACCCGAATGAACAAAATGTTGAATTGAATCGTACCAGTCTATACTGGGGTTTATTACTCATTTTTGTACTTGCTGTTTTATTTTCCAATTACTTCTTCAATTGAGAGAAAGAAAGAGACTAATAAGAATTCTCTTATCCCATTTGGAAGGAGCTTCTTTATGGTCTAACATTCTTGCCAATACATTATCCTCATTATGTTCCGGATTGTAATCCCTTGGCAAGAACGACGCTCAGCAGAATATATGACCCACGCTCCTTTAGGCTCTTTAAATTCCGTGGGTGGCGTAGCTACCGAGATCAATGCAGTTAATTATGTCTCTCCTGTGCTCGAGAGATAGCTCTCCATACACTGATAAGGGATGTATGGATTCTCGAGAAGAGAGGAGCCGTGGTGCCCCCCCCCCCGGACCGCCCGGATCCCACGAGTGAATAGAAAGTTAGATCTACATGGGATCTATCCTGATGGTAGCAAGAGTAACAATACAGTCTATAATGCTACGTCAACAGGTATAGTAAGAAAAATACTACGTAAAGAAAAGGGGGGGTATGAAATATCCATAGTTGATGCATCAGATGGACGCCAAGTGATTGATATTATACCTCCCGGACCAGAACTTCTTGTTTCAGAGGGGGAATCCATCAAGCTTGATCAACCATTAACAAGCAATCCTAATGTGGGAGGTTTTGGTCAGGGGGACGCAGAAATCGTGCTTCAGGATCCATTACGTGTCCAAGGCCTTTTGTTCTTCTTCGCATCCGTTATTTTGGCACAAGTTTTTTTGGTTCTCAAAAAGAAACAGTGGACATCAACTTATCTGTGACATAACTATGTCACATCTAGATGTGTCCTAGACAGACCCTTAAAAAATTGTCCGCCGGTTTTCGTTTCTATTTAAAACCACTGCTATGGAGAGATTTTTTACTCCATTATAGCCTCTTGTTTGATATAGTTTCTCGCGTCTCGCTCTCTCAGCCTCTCCATATCAAAACAAGATGACAGTGTCCACTCTATCTCTCTCCTCACCGGTGGTCACAGATCCGGCCGAATCCCATCCGCTGCGGGAGGTGAGGAGGTGCAGCGTTGACATTGTCGCCGTTGGCGACGGAGGAAGCCGATGCGCACCGTCCTCTCGGAGCCGGCGCTGGCGCGGACGAAGATCCTCCGCGCCCTTGTTCGCTGCCGTCGTGTGGGCAGATCCCGCCTGCCCGCCTAAACGACATCTCGCCCACCTGAGGTATAACTTCTTGTACTAGTCCAGCTCCCCAGCTCGCTGCATGCGGGTTTTCTTCTATGCGACTACTCCCCAGCTCCCCATGCATAGTAGCTAGGGTTCGTCGGCTGATCCAACATCACCTACTAGTACTATTATAGAGGAAATGCCACTCAAAAAGTTGTCATGATTTATGCCTCGGTGGAGGTATACATGTTGTTTCGACAAAAAGTACATGGTGGTTGTGCGGTCATTGTCCATATGGTGGTAGTACTATCACTGGTTAAATGAAGAAATGCTTTTTTTCTCGCGTATCCTGGTTTAGTCCCCATCAAGATAATTATGATGCTTCTGTTTGTTGGTGTGCTTTTCATTAATTCTTATTGACAATTGAGATGTCATTGCTAACCCTTTTTTATATTTTTGGAAACAGCGATGCGTGTCTCCATACCCGGGGATGTCTTCCTCAATTTTAGTGGAACTGCACAAAATTGGATGGCCATTGTTGTTCCGCCTCACTGTCCTCTGCCACGTGGTTCTTCCTTCCTCAAGCTTGATTTACTGAGAAGAAACAGACCACAATGAGGATTTGTCGAACTTCTTAGGTGCCTCACCCAAACTTGATGCCAAATGGATGATGCATCACCATGATGACCTATCGATGCTCATGGTTGCGCCTCATGGTTGCGTCGGCTGGTGAAGCTCATCGATTTTCGACGAAAAAAAGCTGTCTTCCATTAGTGCTCTTTGCTTGTTACGCACAAAGCTGATATCCTTCGTCAGTTCACCTTGGTTGCGTTGGAGACGCAGTCGTCTTTCATGTTGGTGCAATTTTTGCTAGGGTTTTACGACAGGTGGGCCCAAAATGTGGCTGGCTCACCTGTCATACAGCCAAAAGCAGGTGCAGTGAAGGCATCGGAGCTCAGTCCGTACTATAGTAGTATATATATAAGCAGGAGCCTCAGCGCTTGTTCGCTAGGGTTTGCACTCTCCACACGCTCGCCCACTACATATATGTTACACGCTGGAGGCTCAGCGTTCATTTGCTAGGGTTTGCTATATTCACAGTCTCTCACCCTCTCTTCACCAGATCTAAACAAGACTGCGTTGGCCTCTTGTCTCTCTCTCCCCCCTCATAGCTGGTGAAGGAGGCGTCCGTATCCCGTCGCACCGGGAAGGGGAGGAGGTGCAGCGTTCACTCTATCGCCTTCGGCGAGGGAGGCAATCCACTGCCGGCTGCGTTGTTCTCTTTCACCCAGCGCCTGTGCGGGAGGGCCACCGACGCCTTCTTCCTCGCTGCCGTACGTAGTGTGGGCAGATCCGGCCTCCCGCCGCACGCCTTGCCACATCCCGACGACCCTAAGGTATAAGTTTCTTTGAAACCGTCGTTGCTCTAGCTGCATGTGGATCTTTTTCGATATGTAGTCGAATCTAGGTCTTGGTTCAAAGAGGAAAGAAGGGTGCGGTGGGCTGGAGCAAGAATCTAGGACGTGGTTCAATGAGGAAAGGAGGGGCAGAAAGTACTATAGACTGGCTATCCAACCGCTTTGTAGGTCAAAAAGGGAAAAAAGGGGGTAACCCAGTACACACATCTGTAAGGAACCGATCTCTTTGTTCAAAAGGGAAAGAAACTGGGGGGTCGGGTAGTTTGTGCACGACAAGATTTGCTGCCCTCACATAGGAAGAAGGTTCAAAGAGAACAAATATGGGACCAGCGCATATATGTTGCTTGGCTACATACTCTGCATCACCCATTTGTACGTGTGGACGCACATGGTGCTGGCATGTCCCATGCAGCTATTTTGCTTTTGTTAATCTCAGAATTAACTACTGATCTATTTTAAAAGAATTTCTCTATTAATATGAATCAATGCAACCGTTTTAGAAATGCTACTGTCCTATACTTTGTATTCCATCAAGATAAGGTAGATGCTTCTTTTTGTGGCCGCATGTTTCATCCTCCTTTATTGGCCAGTAATTGTTTTCTTTTTTGCCTCTTAAAACAGGGATATCTATTCAACTTGTTGCTATAGAAAACTTAAATGTCACACCGGCAACTTTGCTTGATTTCAGTGCAACTACACAAAACTTGATTGGATTTCCTATTCGTGTTGGTAGATTCGTATTTTATGTTGGTCGTCTCATGAAAGGTTAGTACAGGCCTTCATCCACATGATTGTGTAGTGTGCTTTGAGATGCTGTGCTACTTGTATTGGTACTGTTTTAAATAAATGATGAATTGAAGCTATTGTATTGTTGTCTTTTCCCATTAAGTAGTGAACAAACATGGGACCAACCCAGACATGATGCTTGTTGCTTTGTTACAACAAATTCAGCATCATCCCCTTTATAAGCCAGTAATTGATGCCACTCTCATAATTAACTACTGAATCTTATTTCAAAACTGCAACACTTGTTAGGGATTGGCGGGATTACCATTTTTCTGGCCGCATGTTTCATCCTCCTTTATTAGCCAGTAATTGATTCCTTTTTTGCCTCTGTTTATACAGGGATATCTATTTAACTTGTTGCTATTGTGACATTTTGCTTCGCTACGCGAAACACTTTGCTTGATTTTAGTGCAACTGCACAAAACGAGATTGGATTTCCTATTCGTGTTGGCAGAGTCGTACGTGATCTTGTGTGCATCATGAGAGGTTGGTACTTGCCTTCATACACATGATCATGCGGTGTGTTTTGAGATGATGTGCTACTTGTATTGGTACTGTTTTAAATAAATGATGAATTGAAGCTATTGTATTGCTGTCTTTTCCCATTAAGTAGTGAACAAAAATGGGACCAACCCAGACATGATGCTTGTTGCTTTGTTACAACAAATTCAGCATCGCCCCCTTTATAAGCTTTGTCGTTCTTTATACATGTTGAAACAAGGCATTGTTAAGATAATGTCTCAGTCAATATGAATGAATCACACTGATGGAGAATTGCTACTCTCCTGCTTTGTTTCCCATAAAGATAAAGTAGATCAATAGATGCTTTTCTTCTGGGAGTACAAGTCATCAACCATTATTTCTTAGTAATTGTCTCCCTTATACCTATTGTTGCTTACAGGGATATCAAAATTAAAGCTCGGTTTTATTCCGACTTCGATTTTAGTTGAACTGCACGAAAGGGGCCAATGTGTAAGGCAAACTGCTGCATTACTGGGTCTAGTTGGTCGTTCCACTTTGCAGAAAGAAGCAGTCACTATTTGCGCTACATTACAGAAGGAATGACCGAGAAGCTTTACAGAGTATTATTAGACACCGGTGACATGACTAGTCTGCAGAGACCATTGGCAATTTAACAACACGTGGAGTGCCCTGGGCAAAAAGTGCCCAAACAAGTACAAAAGCTACGACAGGACTCCACGATCATAGGCATTACATATTTTGAATGGGAAAAGCTTGTCAAAGTTTAATCATTGATGTTAGCAACAAGACGTTAGTTTAATATATTGGAATTGGAAAACCTTGTCAAAATTTGCTCATTGATGTTAGCCAGAAGACATGCATTTGATATTTTTGAGTGGGACGCCCTTCCTATGAGCAGCGTCGAGTGTTTTTTCCTATTCATGTGTTCAGTTTAGAAGTAAATAGTTACTCTGCTGAGATATTCCTGTGTTAAGAGTTTGTTCTGAATATTGTCTATGTAATGCCAGGCCTTGTGTTTGATTGCAAAGTTGAGCTTGGAATGTTGTGGCATGCGGCATCACGAGCTGTTCACCGTGCCTCCTGAGAATAATGGTTCATATTGTTTTGCATGTCGATCTAATGCCAGTGATTTGCTTGTTAAGAAGAACATCCTCTTCTGTTGTTTCCATGCTTAAGAAGTTCATCGTCTGATGTTTCATTCATAGCCTATACGACAAGTCGGGTAGGTTAGACGTGAAACCATATGATCTTCCGACCAACTCATGATATTAGGCCGTGACTGGATCATCGTTTTCCAACCAAAACTGCTTGTAAAACTGACGCTTGTAAATTAAAGCAGATGGTCTCGGGCGAAGGCGCTTGGTTGGTCGATTTCGACTAGTAAAATATCGGAAGTACTTAACACACGATAAAAACGCTGAACGACACTCGGACGATTGCTAATCCAGCTGTTAGCTACTGGTTTAGCCTTGCCCATGGATGGCATGATACGCACGTCGTGCATGTATCATCTGGTAATGTCGTCCATATAGCAGTGCTCGTAAAATATACACTAGTCTCTCAAATTACACGCGTAACCCGCCAGTTTTACTTACAGACCTCGGGCCCTCGGTTTCATTACGCCTGTATTTTACGCGTTGTTTTCGATGACGAGTAAATTACACTTGTATGTTAATACAGGTTTGAAATAAACCAGAGCTTCCAAGCGCGGCCTTATCATTTCATGCTGTCTCAGTTTCTCAAAGGTGCTCATAAGTGTCCGATGATCCTGGCTTCCTGAATGAGTAGCGGGCGCTGTATCAGACCATCCGTAGGGCCCACGAGGCCCTCTCCGTTGTCCTTCGAGTTGTTGCGCTCGCCGTGGCGCCGAGCATTGTTAACATCGTCAACGAACATGAGGATTCAGGACATGACTTTATTTTGACTGGATGACACTAGGGACCCACTAGGGCCATAGCCGTACGTACGCAAGTGCCTCCTTATTATGTACAACTATATTTTTTTGCTTTCTCCTGGTTTCCTGACATCACGGTCCCACACCATTGTCAACCTATGTAGTCAATATAAACGAGAGAATTGCACAAGGTGCGGCCAACAGCTGGGACCAAGCAGATCGAGCAGTATTTGTGGTTTTGAGGCGTGAGCACTGCAGAGTTTTTCTTGGCGATGATTTCGTTGTTGTTCAGAGGAGAGCAGGGTATTAACTAGGCGGGCTGTGGCCCATCTAGCCCAGGCCAGATATCCATCCCAGATACTAATTTTTTCAAGATGAAAATGGCTAGCCCAGCTATACTTCTTTTTGAGGAATACCCAGGCAAGGTCAACTTGTTATTCTCCGCCCCGCTGGGCTGCAAATCTTTCCTAGGAGGGATGCATTAGGCTTAACAGGAAAATGTGCTTTAAAAATAATAAATGGGATGTAATTATAAAAACTAGGCAGTAACTATAAAAAAATGCACCAAACACGAAATTAGTTTATAAAATATTATTTATGGATTTTGAAAATCTTAAATTTTCATTGTTGCGCGTGCAATGTTTTGTTGGATTTTTACGTAATACAAATTTATATTTAATCTGACTAGAAATTTTGGGATAAAAATATTTCGGAGCCCATCAAAATGTGGGAAATTTTATTGAATTTTGTCTTCAATAGTTGGTTGAAATTATTAATCATTGTCCTAGCTAGAAAATGGGTTGTACTTTTAACAAACTGTAAATGGGCTGTTGTAAATTCCATTAGAATTCCAAAATGGGTTGTACATTCTTACAAAACAAAAATGGGCTATAAGTTCTATGCCACACACTTGTGGGCCTACTAAGTGACACGTCCCCTAAAAAAATAAGTTGACGCGTATGCAAGGCTTTGCCAACTTATTATAGTCAACACATGGTTCTAGCAGCAGCGGCCGTTGGATGTCTATCCAACGGATGTCGTGCTTCTTCTTCAATCTCGGATATTCTTAGCTTCGGCCGCCCAAAAAATGATTCCTCCCCCTGACTTCTGGGGCGCACCATTTTGGAGGCTGACCTGTGGGCCTACTAAGTTGGAGCGTGCCAAGGGCTTTGTCAACTTAGTCAATAATAAACATTTCTAGCTTCAGTGACTGTACGATGTCCATCCAACGGCCGTAGTGCTTCTTCAACCTCTGGTCTTCTTGGTCCAGCCGCCCAAAGCAGCGCCGGTCGTGCCGCCTGCTCCTGCCTCCCGTGGCCGGCTGTGCTACCGCGGAGGCCTCGCCGTTGCCATACTACTCCCACCGCTGGCCAGGCCATCCCTCCACTCACCCACACCCCCTATTATTCTGCGGTGACGTCAGCCTCACACCGCAGCCGAACCAATGAACCCTCGTACTCCTCTCAGTGCGGGCTTCCACTGCCGCGTCTTCCCCGGCTCCGCGTCGTCCCCTTCCTAGGCCTCGCTGTCGTCCAGACCACCGCCCTGGTGCTCTCGGCGCGGCGTGGTCAACGTGGTCAACGACCGACTTCCATCGGAAGAGTACTGTACGTGGAGAGGCTGACAGCTGGGTCCAGGCGGCCGCAAGGAAGTGCCTCCTTATTACGCGCAAAATAATTATTCCTCCACCTTACAGCAGGGACCCACCGGACGGACCGCCTTATTTCGCGAAAAAATGTTTCCCCCCTGACTGCTCGTACCCACCGGACGGGCCAGCGTATTTCGTGAAAAAACATTCCCCCCGCTGTCAGCTCGGACCCACCGGAAGTGCCTCCTTATTACGCACAAAAAATGAATACTTCCCCTGCTAGCTGGGACCCACCATGGTGGGAAGCTGACTTGTGGGCTACTAAGTTGACTGGGACAGGGGCCTTTGTCAACTTTAGTCAATATGAATGATTCTAGCTCCAATGACCGTACGATGTCCATCCACGGCCGTAGTGCTTCTTCAACCTCTGGTCTTCTTGCTCCAGCCGCCCAAAGCAGCGCCGGTCGTGCCGCATGCTCCTGCCTCCCGTGGCCGGCTGTGCTGCCGCGGAGGCCTCACCGCCCCCTACAATTCCCACCACTGGCCAGGCCCTGCGGCGACGGCAGCCTCACACCGCAGCCGAACCAGTGAACCCTCGTACTCCTCTCCGCACGGGCTTCCACTGCCGCGTCTTCCCCAGCTCCCCGTCGTCCCCTTCCTAGGCCTCGCCGTCGTCCACCGCCCTAGTGCTCTCGGCGCGGCGTGGTCAATGTGGTCAAGGAACGACTTCCATCGGACATGGACTATACATGGAGAGGCTGACAGCTGGGTCCACGGCCGCAGCAAGGAAGTGCCTCCTTATGACGTGCAAAATAATTATTCCTCCACCTGACAGCGGGGACCCACTGGATGGGCCACCGTATTTCACAAAAAAAAACGTTTCTCCCCTGACTGCTGGGACCCACCAGTTACAACTTCGCACACAAGGAAGTGCGTCTAGGCAAAAAAATGATTCGCCCCCCTGACTGCTGGGGCCCACCAGCTACATCTTCGCACGCAAGGAAGTGCCTGACAGTCGGGACCCACCTGGTCGAAGCATACATAGCATTGTCATTCTGGTCGCGAACGTGTACGTACATATATACTGGTCAATGTAGAGGCACGCACGTGTCGTAGTAGAGGCGCGCACATAGCATGTACACGTACGTACAACGGTCAGGGTGCAAGAAAGAAAATACGGCCACGTATGTGTACATACGGGCGGGGTCTTGAACGCCTACTCGCGCATACGTACGGCGATGGCTCGTGTACATGGCTGGGTCGAAACGGAGAAACAGCGTCTTCATCATGTTCATGGGGAGGCAACGGAATGCGTCGTGTTCATGGGGAGGCAACGGAATGTATCGTGTTCATCGGGAGGGCTTGGACGGAACAGGCGATGGAAACGAGGCCTGACGTACCACAGAACGGAGGAAACAACCTTGTGTTTGACCGGCCACATTCGAAACGGGATCCTGTTCATCGGGAGGGGTGTGGCGTACCGCAAAACGGAGGAAATGGACCTCCTACGGTCAAAATGGGGGTCCTGTTGATCGGGAGGGGTGTGGCGTACCGCAAAACGGAGGAAACGGACTTGTGTTGGAGCGCTACGGTCGAAACGGGGGTCCTATTCATTGGGAGGGGTGCGGCGTACCGCAAAACGGGACTCCACGGGATACTTTTCATCTCCACCGTCGACCTCCTCCAGCATCCACGGGCTCCTGTTCATCCAGCCTCCACGGGCTCCTGTTCATCCAGCCTCCACCGCGCGCTACTCCACCGGCTACAGTTCAACCACCCCTCCACCGTCTACTGTTCATCCAGCCCTCCACACCACGGGGTCCTGTTCAACCACCCCTCCACGGGCACCCCTCCACCGTCTACTGTTCATCCGGCCCTCCACACCAAGGGGTCCTGTTCAACCACCCCTCCACCATCTACTATTCATCCAGCCCTCCACACCACGGGGTCCTGTTCATCCACCCCTTCACGGGCACCCCTCCACCGTCTACTGTTCATCCAGCCCTCCACCACACCACGGGGTCCTGTTCATCCAGAGGCAACGCCACCGCTCACTGTTCATCCAACCCGCCCGGCAACGCTCACTGTTCATCCCATCGATCGGCTTCAGTTAGCAGCAGTAGCGAAGGAATCGCTCGATCGGGTTCAGTAACGCGTAGCCTGCAGTGAAATTGCTCGGGTTCAGTTAGAGCCCAATGCCTTGCTTGGGTTCAGTTAGAGCCAACGCCTCGCACACACGCGCGTACGTGTACGAGAGAAACGCGCATCGCTCGGCCCCCGACCACCCACCGTAACCGGGAACTCCCCGAAATTTTCCTCCCTCTCGCTTCTACCATGGTTTTTTTCCGTCTTGGACGGCCCAAAGAAGGTCATGCAGCTGCGCCTCCTGCCCGCCCAGGATGAAAAGCCCATTTTCTGTCATGATTTTTTGTCATAGAAGTAGGAACCCACCACATCTATGATGATACCGGGTTTTGTCACAATTATCGTCATAGAAGTGTCATATGTATGACAGAAAAAAAAATCATTCGGCCCAAAATGTCACGGATGTGTCTTTTTTTGTAGTGATACTTATTGCAAAAATCTACAAGTCGTCAAAACCAAGCACTACGCGCATGCTCCTAGGGGGATAGATTGGTAGGAAAAGACCATCGCTCGTCCCCGACCGCCACTCATAAGGAAAGCAACCAAAGAACACCCCATGCTTCAAATTTGTCACATAATATTTACCATATGCGCATGCTACGGGACTTGCCAACTTCAACACAAGTATTCATCAATTTCACAATTACTCAACTAGCACACCTCTAATATTACCACCTTTATATCCCAAAACCATCTATCAAGCATCCAACTTATCTTAGAATTTAAAATTTATAACCAAAGAATTACCATGCTGTTCTAAGGACTCTCAAAATGATATAAGTGAAGCATGAGAGATCAATTATTTCTATAAATAGAACCACCGCCGTGCTCTAAAAGATATAAGTGAAGGACATAGAGTATTCTAATAAATTCCAATTCATGTGAGTCTCTCCCAAAAGGTGTGTACATCAAGGTTGATTGTGGTAAACTAAAAATCAAAGACTCAAATCATACAAGACGCTCCAAGCAAAACACATACCATGTGGCGAATAAAAATATAGCTCCAAGTAAAGTTACCGATAGATGAAGACGAAAGAGGGGATGCCTTCCGGGGCATCCCCAAGCTTAGGCTTTTTGGTGTCCTTGGATTTTACCTTGGGGTGCCTTGGGAATCCCCAAGCTTAGGCTCGAGCCACTCCTTGTTCCATAGTCCATCAAATCCTTACCCAAAACTTGAAAACTTCACAACACAAAACTTAAAAGAAAATCTTCGTGAGCTTCGTTAGTAAAAGAAAACAAACCACCACTTTAAGTACTGTAATGAACTCATTTTTATTTATATTTGTGTTAAACCTACTTTATTCCAACTTTTCTATGGTTCATAAACTTTATTACTAGCCATAGATTCATCAAAATAAGCAAACAACACACGAAAAACAGAATCTATCAAAAATAGAACAGTCTGTAGTAATCTGTAAGTTTCGAATCCTTATGGAACCCCAAAAATTCTAAAATAAATTGCTGGACGTGAGGAATTTATCTATTAATCATCTGAAAAAATAATTAACTAAATATCACTCTCCAGTAAATAATGGCAGCAATTCTCGTGAGCGCTAAAGTTTCTGTTTTTTACAGCAAGATCAAAAAGACTTTCCCCAAGTCTTCCCAATGGTTCTACTTGGCACAGACACTAATTAAACACAAAAAACACAACCAAACGGAGGCTAGATAAATTATTTATTACTAAACAGGAACAAAAATCAAGGAATAAAAATGAAATTGGGTTGCCTCCCAACAAGCGCTATCGTTTAACGCCCCTAGCTAGGCATAAAAGCGACGATAGATCTAGGTATTGCCATCTTTGGTAGGCAATACATAAGTGGCTCTCATAATAGATTCATATGGTAATTTAATTTTCTTTCTAGGGAAGTGTTCCATGCCTTTCCTTAATGGAAATTGGAATTTAATATTCCCTTCCTTCATATCAATAATTGCACCAATCGTTCTAAGGAAAGGTCTACCAAGGATAATAGGACATGAAGGATTGCAATCTATATCAAGAACAATAAAATCTATGGGCACATAATTCCTATTTTCAACAATAAGAACATCATTAATTTTTCCCATAGGTTTCTTAATGGTGGAATCCGCAAGGTGCAAGTTTAAAGAACAATCGTCAAATTCACGGAAACCTAGCAAATCACACAAAGTTTTTGGAATCGTGGAAACACTACCACCCAAATCACACAAAGAATAGCATTCATGATCTTTAATTTTAATTTTAATAGTAGGTTCCCACTCATCATATAGTTTTCTAGGGATAGAAACTTCCAACTCAAGTTTTTCTTCATAAGATTGCATCAAAGCATCAACGATATGTTTAGTAAAAGCTTTATTTTGACTATAAACATGAGGAGAATTTAGCACGGATTGCAACAAGGAAATACAATCTATAAAAGAGCAATTATCATAATTAAATTCCTTGAAATCCAAGATAGTGGGTTCATTGTTATTTAGAGTTTTGACCTCTCCAATCCCACTTTTATCAATTTTGGCATCAAGATATAAAAACTCCGAATCATTGGGACGCCTTCTCACTAAAGTTGACTCATCTCCAGTCCCATCATTATCAAGATTTATATTGCAAAACAAAGATTTAATAGGGGACACATCAATTACTTTTAGATCTTCATCTTTATTATCATGGAAACTAGAAGAACACGCTTTCATAAAGCAATCTTTTTTAGCATGCATCCTATAGTTCTTTCTTTACACTCATCACTGGAAATTCTCATAGCTTTGAGAGACTCATTGATATCTTGCTTAGGTGGAATAGATCTAAGTTTCAAAGAATCAACATCAACAAAAATTCTATCCAGGTTCCTAGCCAACTCATCAATCTTAAGCAATTTTTCTTCAATCAAAGCATTGAAACTATTTTGCGAACTAATAAATTCTTTAGTACTAGATTCAAAATCATAGGACATCTTATTATAATTTCCATAAGAATTGTGGTAGGAATTACCATAATTATTAGAGGAATTACTAGGAAACGACCTAGGATTAAAATTACCTCTATACGCGTTATTACCAAGATTGTTCCTACCAACAAAATTCACATCCATGGATTCATTATTATTCTAAACCAAAGTAGACAAACTCATATCATTAGGATCAGCAGGATCACTCTTATTAGCAAACAATTTCATAAGTTCATCCATCTTTCCACTCGAAACATTAATCTATTCAATTGCATGCACTTTTTTTACTAGTAGATCTTTTTGTGTGCCATTGAGAATAATTAACCATAATATTATCTAGGAGTTTGGTAGCTTCTCCTAAAGTGATTTCCATAAAAGTGCCTCCCGCGGCCGAATCTAAAAGATTTCTAGAAGCAAAATTCAATTCTGCATAAATGTTTTGTATAATCATCCATAAATTCAAACCATGTGTAGGGCAATTACGTATCATAAATTTCATCTTCTCCCAAGCTTGTGCAACATGTTCATGATCAAGTTTCTTAAAATTCATAATATCGTTTCTAAGAGAGATGATCTTAGCGGGAGGAAAATACTTAGAAATAAAAGCATATTTGCACTTATTCCATGAATCAATACTATTTTTAGGCAAAGACGAAAACCAAGCTTTAGCACAATCTCTAAGCGAAAACAAAAATAGCTTAACCTTAACAATATCATTATCCACATCTTTCTTCTTTTGCATATCACATAAATCAACAAAGTTGTTTAGATGGGTAGCGGCATCTTCACTAGGAAGGCCAGAAAATGGATCTTTCATGACAAGATTCAGCAAAGCAGTATTAATTTCACAAGATTCGGCATCAGTAACAGGAGCAATCGGAGTGCTAATAAAATCATTATTGTTGGTATTGGCAAAGTCACACAATTTAGTATTATCTTGAGCCATCATGACAGGCAAGCAATCCAACACACAAGCAAACAAGCGAAGAAAAAGCGAATGAAAAGAGAGGGCGAAAGGAAAAGAGGGCGAATAAAACAGCAAGGGTGAAGTGGGGGAGAGGAAAACGAGAGGCAAATGGCAAATAACACTACAAAAAAAGACACATCCGTGACATTTTGGGCCGAACGAATTTTTTTTCTGTCATACATATGACACTTCTATGATGATAATTGTGACAAAACCGGGTATCATCATAGATGTGGTGGGCTCCTACTTCTATGACAAAAAATCATGACAGAAAATGGGCTTCTCTTCCTGGGCGGGTCGGAGACGCAGCTGCATGACATTCTTTGGGCCGTCCATGACAGAAAAAACCGTGGTAGAAGCGAGGGGGAGGAAAATTCGGGGAGTTCCCGGTTACGGTGGGAGGTCGGGGGCCGAGCGATGCGCGTTTCTCTCATGTGTGTGCGAGGTGTTGGCTCTAACTGAACCCGAGCGAGGTGTTGGGCTCTAACTGAACCCGAGTGATTGCACTGTAGGCTACGCATTACTGAACCCGAGCGACCGATCGATGGCTGCTAACTGAACCCGATCGAGTGATTCCTTCACTACTGCTGCTAACTGAAGCCGATCGATGGGATGAACAGTGAGCGTTGCGGGGGGGTTTGGATGAACAGTGAGCGATGGCATTGCCTCTGGATGAACAGGACCCCGTGGTGTGGTGGAGGGCTGGATGAACAGTAGACGATGGAGGGGTGCCCGTGGAGGGGTGGATGAAGAGGACCCCGTGGCGTGGAGGGGTGAATGAAGAGGACCCCGTGGTGTGGAGGGCTGGATGAACAGTAGACAGTGGAGGAGTGGTTGAACAGGACCCCGTGGTGTGGAGGGCTGGATGAACAGTAGACGGTGGAGGGGTGGTTGAACAGGACCCCATGGTGTGGAGGGCTGGATGAACAATAGACGGTGGAGGGGTGGTTGAACAGTAGCCGGTGGAGCAGCGCGCGGTGGAGGCTGGATGAACAGGAGCCCGTGGAGGCTGGAGGAGGTCGATGGTGGAGATAAACAGTATCCCATGGAGTCCCGTTTTGCGGTACGCCACACCCCTCCCGATGAACAGGACCCCCGTTTCGACCGTAGTGCTCCAACACAAGTCCGTTTCGTTCGTTTTGCGGTATGCCACACCCCTCCCGATCAACAGGACCCCCGTTTCGACCGTAGGAGGTCCATTTCCTCCGTTTTGCGGTACGCCAGACCCCTCCCGATGAACAGGATCCCGTTTCAAACGTGGTCGGTCGAACACAAGGCCGTTTCCTCCGTTCTGCGGTACGCCAGGCCTCGTTTCCATCATCTGTTCTGTCCAAGCCCTCCCTATGAACACGACGCATTCCATTGCCTCCCCATGAACACGACAACGACGCTGTTTCTCCGTTCCGACCCAGCCATGTACACGAGCCCTCGCCGTACGTATGCGCGAGTAGGCGTTCGAGACCCCGCCCGTATGTACACATACGTGGCCGTATTTTCTTTCTTGCACCCTCGCCGCTGTACGTATGTGTACATGCTACGTGCGCGCCTCTACTACGACACATGCGCGCCTATACTACGACACGTGCGTGCCTCTACATCGACCAGTATGTACGTACACGTTCGCGACCAGAATGACAACACTACGTATGCTTCGACCAGGTGGGTCCCGACTGTCAGGCACTTCCTTGCCTGCGAAGATGTAGTTGGTGGGTCCCAGCAGTTGGGGGGCGAATCGTTTTGTTTTTTTTGCCCGGACGCACTTCCTTGCGTGCGAAGATGTAGCTGGTGGGTCCCAGCAGTCAGGGGGGCGAATCGGTTTTTTTTCGGACGCACTTCCTTGCATGCGAAGATGTAGCTTGTGGGTCCCAACAGTCAGGGGGCGAATCATTTTTTTCTGGAAATACGGTGGCCCGTCTGGTGGGTCCCCACTGTCAGGTGGAGGAATAATTATTTTGCGCGTAATAAGGAGGCACTTCCTTGCGGCTGCCGTGGACCCAGCTGTCAGCCTCTCCACGTACACTACTCTTTCGATGGAAGTCGGTCGTTGACCACGTTGACCACGCCGCGCCAAGAGCACCAGGGTGGTGGTCTGGACGACGACGAGGCCTAGGAAGGGGACGATGCAGAGCCGAGGAAGACGCAGCAGTGGAAGCCCGCGTGGAGAGGAGTACGAGGGTTCACTGGTTCGGCTGCGGTGTGAGGCTGCCGTCGCCACAGAATAACAGGGTGTGTGGGTGAGTAGAGGGATGGACTGGCCAGCAGTGGGAGTAGTACGGGACGGTGAGGCCTCCGCGGCATCACAGCCGGCCACGGGAGGCAGGAGCACGTGACACGACCGGCGCTGCTTTGGGCGGCTCGAGCAAGAAGACCAGAGGTTGAAGAAGCACTATGGCCGTTGGATGGACATCGTATGATCACTGCAGCAAGAATCGTTTATATTGACTAAGTTGACAAAGCCCTTGGTACGCGTTAACTTAGTAGGCCCACAGCTCGGATTTGGCAGAGAACATATAGCCCATTTACGATTTCTAAGAATATACATCCCATTTTTTAATTCTAATGGAGTTTACTACAGCCCATTTACAGTTTGTTAAAAGTACAACCCAACTTCTAGCTAGGACAACGATTAATAATTTCAAACAACCGCTCGAAACAGAATTCAAAAAAAATTCCCACATTTTGATGGGATCTGAAATATTTGTATCCAAAATTTCTAGTCAGGTTAAATATAATTTCAAAATAAAATTGTATTACGTTAAAATCCAACGAAATATTGCGCGCGCAACAAGTAATGAAATTAAAATTTTCAAATTGCAAAAATAATATATTTTTCAAACTAATTACGTGTTTGGTGCATAGTAACTGTCCAGTTATTATAATTACATCCCATTTATTATTTCTTAAAGTCCATTTTCTTGTTAAGCCTAATGCATACCTCCTAGAAAAGTTTGCAGCCCAGCGGGGCGGAGAATAACAAGTTGACCCGGATATTGTGTACAACTATCGGCCCAGTTGCATTGCTGATATTGAAAAAAAGCTATTTTTTATACACACATTAAAAAATTTGTATAGATAAGGAACATTTTCTATACACACATTTAAATACATGATTAACACTTTTTAAAACATATTTTTTAGTCAACAGTGGGCCCACAACGAGCAGAGGAGGTCACAATACACATATTTTTAAATACATGATTAACACTTTTGCCAAAAAAATTAGCCCACAGCGAGCCAATTAGCTCCAGTCGGCCCATCGTGGGCCGACAGGGGCCAGTCGGCCAGCTGTAGGCCGACTGGAATCCAATCGGCCTGCTGTTGGCCGACTAGGCCCAGTCGGCCTGCAGCGGGCGGATGGTGTATTATTTTTGAAAAAAAATTATCCGGCGTAATATTTATGAAAATTAATAAAAAAATGTATTATTTAAGAAAAAATAGCGAAAAAAGGCCTGTGTAGTACAGTACAACCTAACATGGTTACTCAGCCCACATTCAGCGATGCCGGAAAGGGCCAAGCAAGGCTTCTGTACAACTTTTTGAAGTCACTGAGCTCAATTAATAACTTAAGAAAAAAGTTAGATTACAGTGAAACCTAATTAAAAGCTGTCACGAGCAAATAAATAATTCAACGGGTCCCACTTGTGCGTGTGCGTGTGTGTGTGTGAGAGAGAGAGATAGAGAGAGAGACCCATCGGCCGATGCTCGTAAATACATCTTTCAGCCATATGCATTGCTGATGCTCAGTACAAAATTATATTGTTGACCCAATCATATAGAACATCATAGCACACTGAACTTGCATACAAAAATTTCACGCAGGCGGCACAATCAGGATGGAAGCAGTGGATCGCTACGGGAAGGGCTATGTTGAAACCAATGAAGTCATACATAACGGTTCATCGTCTTTATCAATGACGGGGAAATATCTTGAATGTTGTGCAAAGAAAACAGACAGACAACACAATAAGTTCTCCTAGCACATTAAGTTGACGTACAGCCCTTTCTAAAAAAAGTTCAGGTACAAAATTAGAACAGGTCACAATCAAATGTACTGGCATATCAGTGCTTCACACCCACAACAAGGATTTAACTAGTATCTGACACGATTCAGTTGTTACCTCAAATTAGAGCACATCCAGGCAGCCAGCCCTACCTCTTCTCCCAAAGAAGCAGTGGCCTCCGCCGTGCGATGGAGTAGGCCCTGTGCCATCCATCATTCCGAGCAACACGGGAAAGTCTGACGTTGACTCCTGTAATGGACGTCGTCGACGGACCCTGGCACCAGCGACGGCGGCAGGACTTCGATTGATGGATTGACCACTTCTTCGACATGCACGAACACTCGATACAGGTACATCCCTAACATGGTCCATGGCGGCCTTGGTGGCGACGAATAGTACAACCCCGGTTCCTGCACCGGTATCTCAACACCAATCACCTTCGGTATGGTGGACGGCTTCTTCATCCATGCCATAACCGTTAGAGCCCAGCTGTCTGGAGGAACAAACATACTTACGAGCTCACCTCCAAGGTCGTTGATAAGCTCGTTCACGGACTCGTTGTTCCAAGCACGTCGAGGCATGCCGTGGAAGGTAAGCTTTGTTAAAAACTCAAGCTCAGAGGGCACCGAGCCCCATCCTGGGTGCCACCGATCAAAGCTCACCTGCGCGCCATCGCAAAACAAACGCCGGGAAGATTCGAACACACGACTGCAGTCGAAAGTTGTCCGGAACCTGACGAAGAAATCAGCCGGTGGCGGACAGACTTCGACGAGCAAGTCACTTATTTGGATGTCGTGCGCAATGCCAAGAGCTTTGACAAGGTCATCCGGCGAGATGGGAGGCCGGTCGCCGTTGATGGTTACCATCAGCACTTTGCCGGCAAACTGGTCGTCAAGCGCTACCATGCCACTATTGAGCGATAGCACGCAGCGACCGAAGGCAGGACGGACCTCAGGATCTCTGGCTCGGAGATCCGCGTTGACCGGTGACATGATAGTGCGCTTGAGTACAGGGAGTACAGGAGGGGGATTTGGGGGAACTACGGATGAAAAGGTAGCATGAATTTCGAGCATGCGACAATATGCTCTCGGCACGCAAGCGCATGAAAACACCGGTGGCGCCCACATGTCGGCCTAAGAGTCCTTATTCATTTTTTTTGGAGAGCCCGGGCTTTTTTTTCAGAATCTTTTGAGAGCCCGGCCTAAGAGTCATTACTGACCTGTTTGGCATTGTGTTACTACTTGGCCCATATTCAACGACACCTCACTAGCCCAAACAAGTGTACATCATCAAAAAGACATTGAGCTCAAATTATATAACTTAAAAAAGGAGATATACTCTGAACACTGGAGAATGGTGATGCCCTCATTTAGCCCACCAGTAGTTCGAGACAATAAATAGTTCGAAACAACGATATATACAACATTCAAACACTGACTAGTGACTACTACTGACATAAACAACAAGACATGATAGTTCATAAGAAGTCTTGCTACACCACCAAAACGCACCCATTTGCAGCGCTCAGACTCTCGTGATCCAGAAGAGAATGACATTCTAAACAGAAGCAACTATTACATAGTAAGAGTGACATAGACGAGGATGACCAAATGACAAGGAATATGCATAACAAAAGAAAGAACTACCCATCCAGAACCAGCAGCAAAGACAACAAAGTCATTCGAAGAGATGATACAACACCATCATAATTTGCAGCCCCGCTTCAGTGACCAGTGATCCGGAGACACCAGTACTCCACCCTTTCGATGCAACAGCCCAATTACCTATCAACCTGAAGGCTCGAACCACATCACTGCCTGTCGTAATTGAGACATCCAAGGATCAAAGTTAATCCGGATGCCTTTGTCATTCTCACCTTCTTTTGGCTGCAGGCTGTATCGTTGACAATCAGGGGAGTTTGCTCCCAAACTCCTAGGGCTCGCCGTGTAGACACAGTTTTCCATAGCAAATAGAGCCTCTCTACCATCAAGGTCCTTGCCAACGGTGATCTCCTGGTTAATCGGATAATTGAGTCCGAGAAACAGAGAGTGTGAACCAAGGCTATTTACTCGCCTCCAACTAAAAAATCCTAAAGGCCCCAACAAGCTGGTATCCTGCTCATAGACATAACAACCACTGTCCGGATACTCACGTATTACACGGTGCTTGTATACAGTGGGGTTTTTGCAATATAACTTTTCTGGATCATGTGTCCGAATGATCATCAGTCTTTTGCCGTCATCTGATCGAGCGAGGAACCAGTTGTGCTTCCCTATTTTTGGCAAAGGTGGTGTGATTACAAAGGGCAGTAACTGTAGGGACACTGCATCATATCAAAAAGGACATGCATTGTTAATGTAAAAGCAGCATTGTTCAGAGTATGAGTAGGATAATGCAAGAAACAACATTGATATGTCCCTGTTGGAACTGGGAGGAAAATACAGGGAAATGTATACTGGGTTCGAAAATATAGAAGTGCCATGCATGGTTATACTCATGTTATCTCACAATCGATTCTTCGTAGGAAACTACCATGTCATGCATGTTATGTAATCATGTTCTGTCCTCACAAACAAATTCTTCAAGGTAACTAACAGACCAAGCATTGTTATATACTCATGTTCTGTGGGCAATATTTTTGTGAGGATATTATTCTAGCCATTGATTGCTAAAGGGCGAATATAGGTATGTACACATGGTAAGCATTGCAGGATTTCACTACTTCCAAATATAGAGTTCTCCGTATGCACATTTACTTCCCTAATGTATGGTTAGATGAAACCAACAGTGTGGTGCATGTTTCTACATCATGAAAATGAGGAAACTAACATGGCCGTTGATACACACTCATATTTAGTAGTAGTATATAGATTACTGTAAAATAAGGATAATATCCATATATTCCTAACCGTCTGATTATTCAGGGTACAAATTGGCTGTAATGACATGGTCACAATCGCATGAATTAACTCATTCCAAATATAGCTGATTTATGGCGTCTCTAATACATTGCCATAGTTCTACTCAAATTCTGCTCAAACAGAGATATACCAATCATCACAAAAAGTTCAAACAGTGTCATGACGTCATCATTAACATGAGAGGAAACAACTTACACGCGCCGTCCCAGCAATACGTGGTGCCATCTGCTTTGTCGATCGCGTAGATGATACCATTGTGTTCAATAGCATCACAAAAGTGTGTATCAGCTTTGATGATGATCCACTGCGAGCCGAGTTGTCTCCAGCTAAAGAAGGCACCGGCGTAAAGATAGGCGAGTCTGTGGTCGAACAAGGCAATTAGCTTGAATTCTGCGTAATTCGCATGTCGTATGGGCACTTGGCAGATTACAACCTTCTGCAAAACAAGGTCCGTCCAACTGACGTAGTAATCTAGATGACTTGGACCGCGATGGTAATACTCTATATGATCCAACGGAAGAAGGATAATCTCATGGGAGGTCTGGAAGTTCACGAGCACCAACTTTTTACCGTCTTCTCTGAAGGCAGCCATCCAGTGGGAGTTCATGCCGACCCAGTACATACCTGCCAAGAAGTTTCGGGCGATGGTGATCGGGTCGATGTCGAGGGAAAGGATGTACGGCGACCCACTACATACCTGCAAAGAAGTTTCGGCTAATGGAGATCGGATTGAAGTCGAGGGGCATCATGCACTCCTCCGTATCATGGTGAGCCAATCTCGCAAGACCAGATAGCAGCAAGCAGGGTGTCTTGGAAAGCTTAGGCCTCGCTTCAACGATGGCCGTGTGCATGTCCCTCGAGCATGCAGCCAGCCGCAGGGCAAACATATCCATACACGAACAACAGAGGTCGAGGATGTCACTGGGGAGATTGCTCCAATCGCGGCTCATATGGATGCTGCGCGGTTCGCGTTCAGCCATGGTGGAGTTTGGAAGGGGGCTTGATTTACGAGGGAGAAGGATGTCGGTGATGGAGCGGCTAGCGAGGGAATAGTGGTACTGGGGGAGGCGAGTGAGGCGATGGTACATGGGGGCACAGTGAGATGGAGACGGAGAAGGAGATGGAGATGGAGTGGTGCTATGGGAGCAGAGAGGGAGACGAGGCGAGGCGCCAATGTGCTGTACAGCGGCGGTGACAGACTGCACTGTGCACAGGGTGAGGCTGACTTTGGTAACCCGAACACGCCGCTTGGACTAGTGTCAGGCGCAGGGTGTTGTCACTTCACTGTGAGGACCGGATGAATAGTATTTTGACCATCAAGTGTACCACAGTTGTACTACTACTACTACCAGTAGGTACATGAGTACTCCAGTATTGTATAGCGTAAATAGGTCTCCCGTGCTAGCATGCCTGTTCACTTCATCGTTCAGGTATCATCCATATTGCGAGCAGAACCAAATTCTCGTGCATGCCCAATCAACCCTCTGCCGCGATGCATGTAGTGGTCGTTCTGGTGTATCAAGGACGGCATGCAGATCGCTCCACACTTGAGAAGAGGAAAAATGGAAAGGTAGAACGCGGCAGCAGAGGAAGAGAATGCTGGCTAACGAGGCTGGGAGGGGATCGAGCAGGAAGTTAATGCTCCACGCCTAAAGGTTTTGGGAAAACTTGATTTTCATAAGGTGACTTATACTCACCTAAACGGAGGGAGTATTCCTTAACCAGAGAATGTTGTGTCTCCCACTCACGCGGTCAAAAAAAACTATGACACATTTTTTATCTGTTTGCATAGGTCCCACCTATCAGGAAGGATGGGCACGTACATGAACAGGTACGACTCATCAGTCTACCCGCGTAGCCTTTTCGTTTAGTCTACCTAGCCGTCTAATCAACTGCCTGCATGCCACTTCTCCCATTTACTTGTCCATCGGGAACCGATTCTCCTTGGCTTCTTCACCTCCCCTTCGTCTTCATTTGCATCCAAACCCCACTGTGTTCACATTGTTTTAACCTCTTTAAATAATCATCTACTACTTCAGTTAGACTAGCCATCTAATCCTAATTCTCCAAACCATAGCCCTCCGTTCCAGCGGTTCCAAATGGCGATAGAGATCGAGATGCAGGTTTTAGCGTCCAACATGTCCTCGTCGAAGGCTGGATGCGCATAGTTTCCACCGTCACCGTCCACCCAAGGGTTGTTCGGCAGTGGATCAACAATGTATCCAACTCCCTCGAAAAGGTAGAGACGAGGGTCATCGGTCTCGACGCAAAGTACACGAAGCGTGCCCCTGGGAAGATCCAGCGCGCCGCCGTCCTTCAGCTGTGCTTCGAAGATGATGTTTTGGTGTACCACATCATACACTCGCCCTCCATACCAGGTGAGCTTCACAATTTCTTGTCTCGGGAGGACATATACTTCTGTGGGGCAGCCATCGAAGGGGACAAACAGAAGCTGGAGCCGTACAACCTTGATTTGAATAGCATCACTGACCTACAAACCAGAATCAAAATTCCTGTAGAAGTTTTTGATAAACAGACACCATCCCTATTCGACGTAAAAAAATTGTGCTCGGTACAAATCTTCAGAAGGGTGACGAGACGGTGGCATTAAGGTCGTCTGGATGGGAGAATTATCCCTTGACGTACGAGCGGATAAAATATGCTGCCCTCGATGCCCGTGTGAGTTTCGAGATAGCTGCAAGGTCCAAAGAGCTTGTTGCGAAGCCGTCTCCCATGGAGAATGAGAACAAGAAGAAGAAGAAGAAGAAGAAGAAGAAGAAGAAGAAGAAGAAGAAGAAGAAGAAGAAGAAGAAGAAGAAGAAGAAGAAGAAGAAGAAGAAGAAGAAGAAGAAGAAGAAGAAGAAGAAGAAGAAGAAGAAGAAGAATAAGAATAAGAAGAAGAAGAAGAAGAAGAAGAAGAAGAAGAAGAAAAGGCTGCACCAGCAGGAGGGCATTATGGATGGATGAACTATTTCCTCTCTTGTAAAAAAAATTATTCCCTCTCGGTGTATATTGATATTGATGGACTATTTCGATGGTGTGCATGTCTTTGGAACAGAGTAGTAGCGTGGGTCCGCTTGACTATAAGGAACTATTTATCCGCATATATAGCTTTCTCTGCTACTCCTTCCAGTGATCGGTATGCAGTGCATGTGTCCGTAGACATGACAACTTGTCCATGGAAGTTCAACTACAGCGACCATCACGTTTCATCTCGCGATTCCCACGACGCCTCTCCATCCCACGGCACCACGCCCCCCGACGTGCGCCTCACCCCTCTCGGCCGCACCGCCCCTCTGCCTTTGTGTGCATGACATGTGGGCCACCTAAAATGCGGCGAGCATCAAGTTTCTACCACATCCACCTGCGATTCCCATGACGCCGCTCGAACCCATGAAACCATACGTCCCCGACCTGCGGCTCACCCCTCTTGGCCCCACTACCCCTCTGCCTACGGCAGCATTACATGTGGACCAGTCACCTATCGAGTCCACATGTTATTGACTCAAAGGTAGGTGTAGTAAGGCGCTGAAGCTCAGTCCCGACGGCCCTGAGAGGGAAATGTAACTCCTGCGCCAGGGCTTGTGGTGCTCCCGCAGCACGAACTCGTGCCAAACTCGAGATTTGTTTCTTTACTATACATGCATGCAGCGATTAAATGGACATTGTAATCTCAACATGTGATGGGGAGCTCTAAATTTGAATTTGAAACTTATAAAACAAAAAGATTCAAAACAAATAAACTGGGAGAGAGGGAGTATATCGTAGGATGTGTCCCATACAAAATAAGTCCCCTGGTTTGTCACCGCGAAGATGCGGTTAGAAAGGAGCACAGCGTCTTCCTACTCGTACGGCAACAAATCGGCCGCAGACAGCATGGTCCGCCTTTGATCGCCATGTGCAAGGTTCATGCTATCTTATTCAATCCCACCATGGTTCCATCGTACCAATTCATGCTGTGGCCCGTTGCATGGCTGATCCCAATGTTGGACAAAGGTTCTACGGGAACGGTTTCACCGTTGTAAATGTTGTGCAAATTGATGTTGGTACTCTCCCGTACATATGCAAGCCAATCTCCACTCGCACCGAGCCTAACCTATGAAACAATGGGCAGTGGGAGAATTAGGAAATGGACACAAAAGTAGTCTTTAGAATGCATTTACTACGTGATCAAACTCATCTTACCTGCTCATCGGAGGAAATCCGAGTGCCCCTCAACGTCGGCATCTCAAGGGGCGTCAACTTGCAACTATGGCCACGCCGCGCTGGAGAGACCTCCAAGGAAACATCCTCGTGCGTTCCACGAAACATTAAGATGCATTTGTATGAGTAGTTTATCTTGTGAGAGAAAAGGATGAACGAGGGAAGGCCTCTAGAGATAGAGATGGACACTACTACTACCAATGTGCTGGCCTGTGCGTTGCAATGGATCCAAAGTAGTAGAATAATACTTGTTCATGTGCTTGAAATATAAACACTCTAGTTTTGATATACATGTGTCAGCAGACATGACAGCTTGTCCATGGAAGTTGAACCACGGCGACCATCACGTTTCTTGTTTCTACCACTAAGCCACTGAAGTTCGGTCCCGTGGGCCCCGAGAGGGAAATGTAACTCCTGCAGCAGGCCTTGTGGTGCTCCCGCAGTACGAGCTCGTGCCAAAACTGGAATTTGTTTCTTACTACTACCAACTAGTACTAGTAAGGTACACGTGCATTGCACGCATGAGATTCTGGTGGTTTTGGCATTATGCTTCTACATGTGGAGCTTTCTGGATTCTAACATGTGGCAAAATCTGGTGGAATGTAAGGTTAGGCAAGTTTGATTAACTTAGGCGAGTGTTTGATTCAAGCCACACATTAGGCAAGCCACACTAAGGCCCCACATGACATACACACAAAAAATGTGGCAAGATTCCCTTAGGCTTGCCAACTTGTTTCTCTCGTTTTGAAGAACTAATAACTTTGCCTAAGCTTAGTTGTGGCAAAGTTAGGGTCTGTTTGATTCAAAGGATTTTCATAGGATCTTTGAAGGATTAGAATCCTTAGGAATTTTTCCTACGATGGTCATTTGATTCGTAGGATTGAATCATGTAGAATATTTTCCTAAGGATTCATTTGTACTATGTTTCACAGGAATTCTAACATGCACTCCAACCTCTTGAAAGAAATCCTTTGTTTTTCATGTGACACAATCAAACAAACTCAAATCCTATAGGGATCCAATGAACATGCCATTCCAATCCTACTTTTTCCTATTCCTGTGTTTCTGCAATCCTATGAATCAACGAGGCCCTTAGTCATGAATTAAGTTCAACCATGGAGTCTTCTAGATTATACATGTGGCAGAATCTGGTGGATGATATCCAACGGCCAGTAGTGCTCGGATTTGCCATCTTTGTACCGTCGGATTGACTTCATCCAACGACCAACTTTCAAAGTTTTTCACACACTATATAGGGGGTATAGATATAGATGTGCCGGTCCGTTGCAATGGATCCAAAGTATATATATATATATATATATATATCTATTTAGTGGAGTGCACTCTAAACACATTATCTATTTATTTAGTGGAGTGCAACCAAGCCACATAAGCTTCATGGCTGCCCCCACATCATATTATTCATACTACGTTGATTGAAAAAAAGATAAATCACCCAAAACAAGATCTTCCCGTTTTTTGTTCCTACGATGTTGTGTCGTGCACGTACCTACTAGTTGTATAGTGGTAGTACTAGTAATATAGTATTAAGAGTACAAACTTGGTACTAGTAGGAGTAGTACTAGTACGGAATGCTCCTACTCTATCAATGAGCCCCGTCTGACACCAAATTTCTTGGCTTCCGTGCTACAGCTAGATCTTCCCCTCGTTTCTTTTTTCCAACCCGGCGGCGGGCGGGGTGTCGGTTTGCCCAATGGCGGTCCCACACGAAAGTGAAAATGCTAGGCAACACGCAATCCCTAAGCCATGTGTCGTACCGGACGGGTCGTGTTGTACTCCCGATTCCCGGGCGTGTGGGGGTGCGACGCGAACGCGGCAGGCCTTTTCCTTTTACCAGCAATGTGCTTGTGCATTGCGACGGATCCAAAGTAGTAGAATAGTAGTATTTGTTCACAAACTTGAAAGAAATCACTATTGTTTTGATATACTCCTAATATATTACTCCCTCCGTACCGAAATATTTGTCTTTTTTCAGATTTCAAATGGACTATCACATACGGATTATATAGACATATTCTAGTGTTTCTAGCAAGATGCCCGCGCGTTGCACGAAGTTGATGGAAAAGGTAAGCACAACTTATAAATTGACGGATGGAGTACTAGTTACAGTGATGCATATAATTAAGCTAAGGGTCGCACATGTCGGTATTGACTGGAACGAGAATGCAACAGCACAATAAGAATTAAGGCCACGATGATGCGATCACAGTGGTGGTTACAGAAGGCAAGAAGAAAGATGGATCCATGAATGTACGACCTCCTCCTCCTCAACTTAGTGCGTCGAGCCACCGACCGGTGGCTAAGGAGTGGCGGCTTTTGTGGCGAGGTCGAGGTGCTTCTCAGCAAAGGCATCCAAGGCTTCCAGCCGGTTGAGTAAGGCCAATGTCGTAGCGTCCTCACTGGCCTTGTAGATACCTACACAATTTCCTCGTACATGTGGATGTGTAGGTCGACGAATTCTTGCAGGGCGAGGCGCCTCGTGGCGAGCGCGACCTCTAGATGGACATTCTTCATGGCGTCGGCGCGCAGTCGCAGGGCCACCAGTGCTTGAAAGAGGTTCCGACCATGGAGGCCGATTAGGGTGGCAGGCAATGAGGAGCCTAGGCGCGCGGGCTAGAGGAGTACGGCGATGTCGTCCGCGAGCTTCTTGAGGACGGTGAACTTGTTGCTGGTGGCAACGATCATATGGTCCAACTGAGAGTCATAGTTGGTGTCGAAGGCGGCCATCCACCAGCCGGTCTCCAACACCGTCTGGAGACGATCCTCGGTGCCATGCCGCAGGCCGGCATCGTGGACCATCTGGCGCAGTCGCTAGCCGCTCACGAGCATCGCCACCATGGGTCTGGAATGAGATCTTTTGCGCTTAGTGTAGATGCTTAGGGAAATGCTTAGGTGCGTACGATGTGGTAGATGCATTGGAATGGAGGGGCGCCTTTATATGAGGGCAATGAGGGCAAACTACGTTGCATTCACATCGTGCAGCCTCTTTTCCTAGACCTCCTCCCATTACTTCCCTCATGCATTAATTGAAGAAGGATGCATTGGCCGTTCAACATATCGGGAACCGCTACTCCCTCCCTCGTCTGCATTAAAGCCGTATCGGGAACTGCGCCGCCCGCTGTCAAATCAAATACTCCCTCCGTCTAGGTGAGTATTAAGTCATCTTACAAAAACCAAATAGTAAACACATAGGCGTGGTGCATTAAATCTCAAGTTGTTTCTTATTTTTTGACATAAATAGAGGAATCAACCAAGAAGAGATGTGGGGCTTGTATGCTTTTAATGACTTGAGACTATCAAACATGACATGCAGTGGTCAGTTTGTTGCACAAGAACAAATACAACCCACGTCAACACACACGCATCTTATATAGCATCACATCCAATGGCTATAGAAGATGAATGAGACCAAATTATATCTCATCTAGATGAGTTCTTGCAAAACTGTATTAATAATACTTAGTACTCCTGCGCCATGTATCATATATTAGTATCATGTAGTACTTTATTTATTTATGAGGTATCCAGATGGCACTGCACCACCAAGAAAAGAGGGTAACATCAAAATTATGGACTACTTTTTTGAGTATGTTGGTAAGGTCTGGTCATAGTCACTTGTTGAAATCTCTAAAAAGACAAATACTCCCTCCGTCCGGAAATACTTGTCATCAAAATGGATAAAAGGAAATGTATCTAGACATATTTTAGTTTTAGATACATCTCTTTTTATCCATTTTGATGACAAGTATTTTCGGACGGAGGGAGTAGAAAACAGAGTTGGTGATGATGGTGTGCGTGCCATCCTGCAATATAGGCCGTCGGATTTATATCTAACAGATAGGAAAGAAACTATGGCAATTTTGCAAAAATATACCCACACAACTCTCCACTTTCGCAAATAAGGCCTTCCCTCGTTCAACCTTTTCTCTCACAAGATAAACTACTCATACAAATGCATCTTGATGTTCCGTGCAACGCACGGGCAGCTAGCTTATTTCTTTTAAAATAGTTGATGCGATAATTGGGTTGAAGTGATATATTTTATGTCTGCCCTGAATGATTTCAGATTCACTAGTAGTAACAAAGAAAATGTTGCCTTGTTAATTAACAGAAAACAGGGTGAAAACTATCACATGAGGCTGGTAAAAACAAGGCACACTAGGTTCAGCGTCATCGTCACTACAGCTGTGCGCGCGCGAGAAGTCTACATATCGAGGGGGCTACCGAGCGAGGCACCGAGACACAATGTTTGAGAGAGAAACCAATTGACAGATTATGATCAGATCGAGTTGTCACCCTTCTGCTGTCATTGTTGGGGGGGAGGGAGAGAAAGACGTATCGAGGCACAGAGGCACAACTAGCGAGTGTGTGTGTGTGTGTGTTTGAAAGAGGAGTAGATAGATTATTATCAAGATCGATGTGCCACCCTACTAGCTCCTTCGGTGCCGGGTAGTGTGTGTGTGTGTGTGTGTTTAAGAGAGAAGCCAGTCGATAGATTAGTACCAAGATCGAGGTGTCACCCTA
>NC_041382.1:209603667-209618246 GCF_002162155.2 Triticum dicoccoides | reverse complement strand
GATTCAACCGCCCTTCGGCCAACTAGCCAATAATAATCCCCAAACCCTCCTCCCCGTTGTCCCCCTCCACTCCATTCGCTCCGCCAAAGCCGCCCTCCCCACCGCGCAGAACATCGGCGTCGCGGTTCGGCGATCCTCTCGCTCCCACAGTACGCTCTCGTAGACTGCCGTCCTCTAGCCGCGCCGCCACCTCTAGCTACGTTCTTGTGGAGGCGCACAGCGGTCAGCACCGCCACCGCTGGCGACGTTCCTGTGGAGACGCACGGTGGTCAGCTTCTCCCACGGTACGCGCATTCTAGACTGAGGCCCCGTTCATGTCGGTGTAGCGTTGAATGTTAGCTGATAGACGTTGTTAATCTCATTGTTTGCTGAAGTAGTTTACTGTCAATATGCTCTGCTTAAGAAGCTTCCTTGCCCTGTTCTGCACTCAATCTGCTTAGCTGAGATGGCATGCCAAGGCCGATTAGTTGCTAAAATATCCTGCCATATATTTATTGTGACGTAGATTGCCATGGTCTAGTAGCCAATCTGTTAGGTGAAATAGCTCTACACCATTTTATACTCGATCTTTGTTGCTGCGATGGCCTTCGATAGTTTGATGGCTGTGTGCTCGGCCCCATTGACTGCTGAAATAGCCTGCCATAATTTGGCACTCAAATCTGTTTGCTGAATTAGCTTTACATATATTTCGTTACTTAGATCTGCTCGTCCAAATATCTTGCCATAGCTTTAGACATCGACCTAGGTTATTTTTTTTCTGGACTTCATAAAAAAGCATATATGTTTTTCCTGTAATATCTAGTAGAAGAACTAATTTGTATGTCTAACAGATGGACAGGACTTGGATAACTTCTGCTCGAAGATTCTCCGCTGCATATGTCGTGGGGGTTGAAAACTTCATGAACTTTATTAGAGCTGAGTACGGTGGTCCGAAATCAGATGTGCTATGCCGTGTAGCAGTTGTATGAATTCAGTTACAAGACCCCAGTCAACTGTGCAAAATCATCTACACTTGTATGGGATGTCGGTCACATATACTAGGTGGGCTCATCATGGTGAGGCTGTGAACGTCAATGTTATTGACTACGTGGAAGTAGCAGATCACCATCTTGATCTGCCTGATGCTCAGGTGGAAGAGGAGGAGGAGGTGGTAGTAGCGGAGCCAGTGAGTTTGACCAACATTGAAACAATTCTACGAAATGCTCGTGCATTCCGTGAATTTTCACCTGCAGAAGAAAAACGGTGGGCCCGCGTGTTGGAACAATGCAACGTTGTTGTCACCCCAGGAAATAAGATGTCAGTATTCTCAGCTATGGTCACCTTTCTTCAGGTGAAGACATCTGAGCGGATGACCAACAAATCATTCGATGCGATGTTGGCTGCTTTCTGCAAATCTTTCCCAGATGCGTCTGAGCTGCCACACACCTACAGTAAAATGAAGAATTTCCTTCGTGCAGTTGGAATTGGATATGATATGATCCATGTTTGTAAGAATAATTGTGTTCTGTTCCAGAAGGATTATGCCAACTTAAATGAATGCCCGAAATGCAAATCATCAAGATGGAAAGATGCTGATGTTGTGAAGAGGATTCCTCATAATGTTCTGAGACATTTTCCAATTACACCAAGATTGCAGAGGTTGTTTCATGATGCTGAAACAAGAGAGGATGTACTGTGGCATTCTAGGAACTAGGAGTACAGAGATCAGAATATAATGAGCCATCCATCTCATGGTAGTGAGTGGAAAAGCTTCAATGATAAACACACAGAGTTTGCTGCTGACCCAAGAAACATTAGACTTGGCTTAGCTTCAGATGGATTTAACCCATTTGGCCACCAGAGCGCCACATATAGCATGTGGCCAGTGCTTGTTATCCCTTACAACATGCCTCCAAATGTCTGCACCAAAGAATCAAACTACATGATGGCCTTGCTCATCCCAGGTCCAAAAAGTCCTGGAAAGGATTTTGATTTGTTCATGGAGCCTCTTGTGGAGGAACTTCAACAGCTATGGAAGGGTGTTCTCACTCGAGACCTATATAGCAGCCCACCAGCTGATTTCTTTCTGTGTGTTGTTATAATTTGGTGCATCCATGATTATCCAGCTTTGGGCACTATGTCAGGGCGAACGACACATGGTTACAATGCATGTGTTCGCTGTGACAGGAATCCGCTGTCATACGCAATACTTAGCAAGATCTGTTACATTGGACACCGCCGTTTCCTTGCCAAGGACAAGCCGCATCCTAGAAAATACCGAAGACATGTGTTCAATGCAAAGCATGAAAACCGTGATGCGCCAAAGAGGCTCACCGCCGATGAGTTGCAAGTGGAATTAGAGAAGGTCGGGAATATTACACTAGGAAACCATCCTGGTAATGGTAGCGGGAAAAGGAAGCGTGGCATGGTAGAAGAGAGATTATTGTTTACCCGCAGGTCCACTTTGTGGGACTTGGAGTATTGGAAAGATTTGGATCTGTAGCATAATCTTGATGTGATGCACATCGAGAAAAATATATGTGACAGCATTATCGGCACACTTCTTAATATTGAAGGCAAGACGAAAGATACCTTAAAATCTAGGATTGATTTGACACACCTGGGTATCAGAAAGGATTTGCAGGTGCAAGATGAAGGTAAACCACGGGATATGACACCAGCTGTGTACATCTTGGACAAGGTAAAAAGACAAGAATTCTGCGAGGTCCTGTCACGTGTGAGATTCCCACATGGATTTTCTTCCAACCCTGAAAGGAGAGTCAGTGCAGATGGAAACAAGGTACAAGGGTTGAAAACTCATGACTGCCACGTCCTACTTCAAAGGGTTTTACCTGTTATCCTTAGAGGATTGGGCCGCCCTGACTTATATAGAGCAGTTGCAGAGTTGGGACAATTCTTCAGGGAACTCTGCAGTAGGAATATCAGGATAGATGCTTTGGAGTGTCTTAGAGACAAGATACCAACTATCCTATGCGACCATGAGAAGATATATCCTCCAGCCTTCTTTGATGTGATGGTGCATTTGGCTGTTCATTTACCTGATGAGGCACTACTTAGAGGTCCATTACAGTATGGCTGGATGTACCCTATTGAAAGGCGGCTAGGCACTTTCAAGGGCTATGTTAGGAACAGAGCTAGACCCGAGGGTTCCATTGCAGAGGCCTACATTGCTACAGAAGTGTTGACATTCTGCTCAAAATACATTGAAACAGCTGATCAGCTTACTAAAGAGGCGGGTGAAGACAATCCCGGGCTCAATGTTTTCTATTATTCTATTCGAGTTACAGGGAAGAGTCGACAAGAGGACAAACCTAAAGATTTGGACAAAATGGTTTGGTATGTGTTGAATAACTGTCCTGAGATACTACCTTATATCAAGTAAGTGCAGTACTGCAGCTTATACATCGTAATCTACTAAACTTGCAACACATTCTTATATTTTTAGATGTTTGACGCAATCACTATGTTGTGCAGCATCTACAAAGAGGAGTTACTGCCGCAAAATCCAAGAAACATTGACAAACTAGTTATGGCTGGATTTGCGAAATGGTTCAAGAAGTGAAGTGCACTGTCAGTTTTTTTAATATATTGAGTACATAAGATGATTAGCTTGTCTACTTTCTAACCATAGGTTAAGAAGATGCGGGAGGATGGGCAGGCAGTTGATGATGCCCGTTACTCACTAGCAATGGATCTTGATACTTGGGTAAGACATTATGAATCTTGCGTTGTTGGAGATGTGCGCTACAACACCCTTGAATGAGACGAAGGCAGGAAGACACAAAATAGTGCCATCATGAGCACGGATACATATGTCAAAGAGACAACTGAAATGTATGCTAACATAACAGACATTGTTCAGTTGCAGTATATCTGTAGTTTCAAGGATCATCGGTGTGTGGTTCTGTTGTGGTGTCGTTGGTATAACCTATTTTCCAGGATCGCAAAACCCAGAGCTGATGATTATTTCAAATCCATCAATGTCAAGGCGGCGTACCAGATCAACGAGCCTTTTATTTTGGCAAATCAAGCAACAGAAATATTTTTCTTGGAAGACACATTTGCACGTAGCGATGAATGGAGAGTATTGCAAAGGTTTGAGCAGAGGAATTCGTTTAATGAAGTTACACAACAAGAAGATGCTTACACTGCTCCTGATGTACAAGATAACACAGATGTTCCTAATATCTTTGAGAACCATCACGTCAATGACGCCGGCGAAAAGATTGTCTGTCGTGCTGTGGACATACAAGAGTTGATCAAGAAGAAGCCAACGTTCGAGGACGTTGAGGACGAAGAAGAAGATGACGCCATGGGGAATTATGATTCAGACTGATACACATGGCAAAGATGTTCACGCTGCTGCTGCGGATGATGATTACATTGCTTTTGTCGTATTTGCCTGTCGAAAGACGTTTTTTTACCTACTATGTGAAATTGTGTTTGCTATGACAACTGAAACCTGATGAACATGTTGTTTAGTATTTTGCTGTGAGAACATCACTTGTTATGTATGCTGATTTGTGTTTGGTGATTGTATGACAACTAAAACATGATGACATTGTTGTTTAGTTGTACTCATATTTGGCTGTGAAACTTGAATTTGATGACATAGTTTGCTGTTGGACTGCAATTTGCTCGACGTATTCGAATGAGAACAAAGCTGACCCAATAGGGCCTCTGCTATTTATTTATTTATTTATATGAGCAAAAGGGGATACCCCCTGATTTCTGTTAATAGAAATCATTAGATGTTCACAACACTACGCCCAGCCTGCTACACAGGTTTCATTCATTACTAGTTTCAGCAAAGTGCTCATGTCGTAGCCACTGAATACATCACGAGTGCTACATACACTGCAAATAAAGAGACAATCATCCTACAGAGCACATCGGTTTTGCCCAGTATCTTCACAAGCTCTTTCATCTCCTCATTGCTGTCAAGGTCGTTCAGCAGCTGTTGCTTGGCCATGATCAGAGGAACTGCATCTTTAACCTTCTGCTCTGCATCTTCCTCTTATGTCGTTCCTTCAGTTACTTGTCCAACACCCCAACCTGCTAGTATTGAGATTCCTCGGCTAACCAAATAATCAGCGTAGTTGCATTCCCCCACATCAGCAATTTCCCAGAAATACAAATCACACAAATCTTCCCTTTTCTACACGAATCAAATTGGAAGATCATCAACCAAACTATTAAAAAAATTAGCAACTGAAAGCAGCAGAACAACACTTAAACATATTATTACCCCATGATTCGGGCATTTGTAGAAGACTCGACTAGCGTTGCGGATTGTGGTTGAGACGCGACGGATGACTCTGTGTGATTTGCAGCAGTGGCACCACACCAACGGCAGCGGGTTGCGATGAGCAATCGGCTGTGGTGTGCGTGCCGGCGGGGGTGTGATGAGACCCATAGGCGATGGTACGGGTGGAGACTTGGCGCATATCTGGTGGTTGCCTGCTGAAGAGCAGGTGGACGAGCAGCTAGCGGACATGGTTGTTGCGGCCAGAGCTTCTGATGCTAGGCAGAGTAAGTAGAGAAGAGGAGAAGCGAATGTTGGATATGTCAGTTTCATTACTTGTAGAGTAGCATAGCACCATATATAGTCATAGTCTAGGTTTGGATTCGAACCAGCTACATGAGCACATCTTTCTTTTTTATAAAACTTGGCAACATCTATTTACCGGTACACTAGCTTGTTATGTACGCCTTCCCAAGTTTTTGATTTTCTTTCCCTTTTTTGCGAGGAAGGAAGGAGGAAAAAATTGAGAGTTCCTGGGACTCGAACCCAATACCTCTCGGTTGAAAACCAAAGGTGCTAGTCACTTATGTGGCGAATGTTCCCTGTGAGGAGGACGGCAGACGAACGTGTTCCTATATATAAAAAGTATGCTACTTGGTGTCCACTTAGTAAACAAACGATTGTGCCAACCTTGACCATTGGATTGACATTCAATGTCTGTCGCGTTTCTTCAGTCTCTTCTTCCTCGAGCCGCCAAAGCCAAACCAGCGCCGGCGGGACCGCCTGCTCCCGCCTCCCACAGCTGGCTGTGATCTTCTCCGGCTCCTGTTCGTTCCCGTCCGAGGCCTCACCATCGTCCTCTGCCTTGGTTCGCTCGCCATGGCGCCGCCTTCCGGTGTGGTCAACATGGTCAACAACCGAGAGGAATAAGGAGATGACTGTACATGGTGAGGATGATAGTAGGGACCCAGCAGTGCGCAGTAATTTTGTTTTTTCGGATCGGAGAAGGGTATCAACTGGGTTGTGCGGGACCCGTGGCCCGTCTAGCCTAGGCTTTTATTTCATATGTTTAGCACATGACCAGCCTAGTTTGATTTTTTCCTTTCTGAAAATGGCTAGCCAGCTATTTTATTTTTTGCAGAATAACCAACATAGGCCTACTTGCTTTTCTATGCCCTGCTGGGACGGAAATCTTTCAAGATGAGGAGGGATGCATTTTGCCCAGAAAATGGGCTATAAGTAATAAGAAATGGGCTATAAGTAATAATAAATGGGCTGTAAAATGAAAAAATACAGCAAACAGGCAATTAGTTCCAAAATACTATTTTCTTTCGGATTTTGATATTTTAAATTTCATTGTTTTTGTGCGGTAAAATTTCATTGAATTTAAATTAAGGTATATTTAGATTTAAAATTAATTTGAATCTGGCTATAAATTTTAGGCTGTATGTTGTTTGGGACAGATTTGGAGGCTGACTTGTGGGTCTACTAGGTTGACGTGTACTTTGGCTTTGTCAACTTAGTCCACAAACGATTCTAGCAGCAGTGACCGTTGGATGTTAATCCAACGGCCGTGCTGCTTCTTCAATATCTGATCTTCTTGCTCCAGCCGCCCAAACCAGCTCCGGTGGTACTGCCTGCTCCTGCCTCCTCTGGCCGGCTGTGCTGCCGCACAGGCCGCACCGCCCCACCCTACTTCATTGTTGGCCAGGCCATTCCTCTACTCACCCACACCTCCTGTTATTTTCCGGTGGCAGCAGCCGGACCAGTAAACCCACGTACTCCCCACCGCGTGGGCAACCATTGCCGAGTCTTCCCCGGCTCCGTGTCGTTCCCTTCATAGGCCTCGTCGTCGTCCACCGCCATGGTGCTCTCGGCGCGGCCTGGTCAACGTGGTCAACGAACGACATCCATCGGCCATGGACTGTACGCACAAAATAATGATTCCTGCACCTGACAGCTGGGACCCACCGGAAGGGCCTCTATATTTCGCGAAAAAATGTTCCCCCCGCTGACATGTCGGACCCACCAGCTATATCTTCGTACACAAGGAAGTGCCTCCTTATTATGCACAAAAAAATGAATACCCCCTGCTAGCTGGGACCCACCATAATGGGAGGATGACTTGTCGGCCAACTAAGTTGACGGGGACGGAGGGCTTTGTCAACTTAGTCAATATGAACGATTCTAGCTCCAGTGACCGTACGATGTCCATCCAACGGCCGTAGTGCTTCTATAACCTCTGGTCTTCTTGCTCCAGCCACCCAAAGCAGCGTCGATTGTGCCGCATGCTCCTGCCTCCCATGGCCGACTATGCTGCCGCGGAGGCCTCACCGCCTACTACTATTCCCACCGCTGGCCAGGCCCTGCGGCGACGGTAGCCTCACACCGCAGCCGAACCAGTGAACCCTTGTACTCCTCTCTGCGCGGGCTTCCACTACCGCGTCTTCCCCGGCTCCGCGTCGTCCCCTTCCTAAGCCTCGTTGTCGTCCACCGCCGTGGTGCTCTCGGCGCGGCCTGGTCAACGTGGTCAAGGAACGACTTCCATCGGTCGTGGACTGTACATGGAGAGGCTGACAGCTGGGTCCACGGCCGCAGCAAGGAAGTGCCTCCTTATTACGTGGAAAATAATGATTCATCCACCTGACAGATGGGACCCACCGGACGGGCCACTGTATTTCGCGAAAAAAACGTTTCCCCCTGACTGCTGGGACCCACCAGCTACATCTTCGCATGGAAGGAAGTGTGTCCGGGCAAAAAAACGATTCGCCCCCCTGACTGCTGGGACCCACCAGCTACATCTTCGCAGGCAAGGAAGTGCCTGACAGTCGGGACCCACCTGGTCGAAGCATACGTAGCGTTGTCATTCTGGTCGCGAACGTGTACATACATATATACTGGTGGATGTAGAGGCGCGCACGTGTCGTAGTAGAGGCGCGTATGTCTCGTAGTAGAGGCACGCACGTAGCATGTACACATACGTACATCGACCAGGGTGCAAGAAAGAAAATACGGCCACGTATGTGTACATACGGGCGGGGTCTCGAACGCCTACTCGCGCATACGTACGGCCAGGGCTCGTGTACATGGCTAGGTCGGAACGGAGAAACAGCGTCGTCGTCGTGTTCATGGGGAGGCAACCGAATGCGCCGTGTTCATGGGGAGGCAATGGAATGCATCGTGTTCATCGGGAGGCAACGGAACGCGTGGGAGCCAACCGGCTGGGTCGGAACGGAATGTGTGGTCGTGTTCATCGGGAGGGCTTGGACGGAACAGGCGATGGAAACAAGGTCTGGCGTACCGCACAACGGAGGAAACGGACCTCCTACATTCAGAACGGGGTCCTGTTGATCGGGAGGGGTCTGGGTACCGCAAAACGGAGGAAGCGGCCCTCCTACGGTCGAAACGGGGGTCCTGTTGATCGAGAGGGGTGTGGCATACCGCAAAACGAACGAAATGGACCACCTACGGTTGAAACGGGGGTCCTGTTGATCTGGAGGGGTGTGGCGTACTGCAAAACGGACAAAATAGACCTCCTACGGTCGAGACGGGGGTCCTGTTCATCGGGAGGGGTGTGGCATACCGCAAAACGGGACTCCACGGGATACTGTTCATCTCCACCGTCGACCTCCTCCAGCCTCCACGGGCTCCTGTTCATCCAGCCTCCACCGCGCGCTACTCCACCGGCTACTGTTCAACCACCCCTCCACGGGCACCCCTCCACCTTCTACTGTTCGTCCAGCCCTCCACACCACGGGGTCCTGTTCAACCACCCCTCCACGGGCACCCCTCCACCGTCTACAGTTCATCCAGCCCTCCACACCACGGGGTCCTGTTCATCCAGAGGCAACGCCACCGCTCACTGTTCATCCACCCCCCCTCCCGCAACGCTCATTGTTCATCCAATCGATCGGCTTCAGTTAGCAGCAGTAGCGAAGGAATCGCTCGGTCGGATTCAGTTAACAACCATCGATCGGTCGCTCGGTAACGCGTAGCCTACAGTGCAATCTCTCGGGTTCAGTTAGAGCCCAACGCCTCGCTCGAGTTCAGTAAGAGCCAACGCCTCGCACACATGCGCGTACGTGTACGAGAGAAATGCGCATCGCTCGGCCCCCTACCTCCCACCATAACCGGGAACTCCCCGAAATTTTCCTCCCCCTCGCTTCTACCATGGTTTTTTCCGTCATGGACGGCCCAAAGAATGTCATGCAGCTGCATCTCCGGCCCACCCAGGACGAAAAGCCCATTTTCTGTCATGATTTTTTGTCATAGAAGTAGGAGCCCACCATATCTATGATGATACCGGGTTTTGTCACAATTATCGTCATAGAAGTGTCATATGTATGACAGAAAAAAAATGGTTCGGCCCAAAATGTCATGGATGTGTCTTTTTTTTGTAGTGTCTGAATTCTTTTATGTATGATTGGTTATCTTTGCAAGTCTCTTCGAATTATCAGTTTGGTTTGGCCTACTAGATTGATCTTTCTTGCAATGGGAGAAGTGCTTAGCTTTGGTTCAATCTTGCGGTGTCCTTTCCTAGTGACAGTAGGGGCAGCAAGGCACGTATTGTATTGTTGCCATCGAGGATAACAAGATGGGGTTTTCATCATATTGCATGAGTTTATCCCTCTACATCATGTCATCTTGCTTAAGGCGTTACTCTGTTTTCATGAACTTAATACTCTAGATGCATGCTGGATAGCAGTCGACGAGTGGAGTAATAGTAGTAGATGCAGGCAGGAGTCGGTCTACTTGTCTCGGACGTGATGCCTATATACATGATCATACCTAGATATTCTCATAACTATGCTCAATTCTGTCAATTGCTCAACAGTAATTCGTTCACCCACCGTAGAATACTTATGCTCTTGAGAGAAGCTACTAGTGAAACCTATGGCCCTCGGGTCTATCTTCATCATATTAATCTTCCAATACTTAGTTATTTACTTTGCTTTTATTTTACTTTGCATCTTTATCATAAAAATTACCAAAAATATTATCTTATCTATCAGATCTCACTCTAGTAAGTGGCCGTGTAGGGATTGACAACCCCTTATCGTGTTGGTTGCGAGGATTTATTTGTTTTGTGCAGGTACGAGGGACTCGCGCGTAGCCTCCTACTGGATTGATACCTTGGTTCTCAAAAACTGAGGGAAATACTTACGCTACTTTGCTGCATCATCCCTTCCTCTTCGGGGAAAAACCAACGCAGTGCTCAAGAGGTAGCAAGAAGGATTTCTAGCGCCATTGCCGGGGAGTCTACGCGGAAGTCAATATACCAAGTACCCATCACAATCCCTATCTCCCGCATTACATTATTTGCCATTTGCCTCTTGTTTTCCTCTCCCCCAATTCACCCTTGCCGTTTTATTCGCCCTCTCTCTCTCTATCCTCCCTCTCTTTCCTGTTTGCCTCCCTTTGCCCGTTGCACCTTCTGTTGTTATGTCTAAAATTGGGAAAAATTATTGTCGATATGGACAATAATATCATGAAAAATTCTGATGCTCCTACTGAGGAACCCCCTGTCTTACATACAAAAAAATTCCGTATTGGTAGCGGTAATATTATTGGAAAAGGAGTTATCCAAGATTTATTTACTTGTGTCGGTGCTTTACCTTCTATGGGTAGTTCTATCCTTCATAGAACTAGTTGTCTTGCGGACGCTATTGCCATGCTTGTAGTTGAACTTGAAAGGCAATTTATGCACTTGCATCCTTGCATACAAAGGATTTTCCTAGAATTTTCTAATATTGAGCATTCTTCTGTCAAGCGTGCCGCTACAATCTTCTTGGCTCATGAATTCAGATTTATAATAAGAGAAGCCAAAGAAATCTTTGCGCATTATAGGGTGGACGCTGGCCGTCCTCCCATAGAAACTATCCTATTTTATCAAGAGGAAATAATGCGTTTTCAATCTCTAGATTATGTTTCTTTTAATGAAAACCTTAGAAAAAAGGTTCCCACCAATGCATTTTCAAAATAATGAGCTAGGATACTCTCTTGAGTATAAGCTCACAAAGTTCTGTCAAAAGAATGCTTATAATGATGAATTGGTTGTGCAATACGAAGGGCCGAAGGAGGAACCTATACCTCCTAAAGTTGATCTTGGGGACTTTTGTCCCATTAAATTTAGCCCTTTTGATTATTTTTGCTTGCCTCAAAGAAAACTTGCTGCCGAGCGTAGAGAATATGAAATGAGTTTTAATGATCTATCTTGTTATTATGGCAATACCTAGATCTATCCTTGCTTTTTATGCCAAGCTAGGGTCGTTAAACGATAGAGCTTGTTGGGAGGCAACCCAATTTTAATTTTGTTCCTTGCTTTTCGCTCCTGTTTATTAATAAATAATTTATCTAGCCTCTGTTTAGGTTGTGTTTTTTGTGTTTAATTAGTGTTTCTGCCAAGTAGAACCGTTGGGAAGACTTGGGGAAAGTCTTGATATCTTGCTGTAAAAAAACAGAAACTTTAGTGCTCACGAGAACTGCTGCAATTTTTATTTGGAAAGTGTTATTTAGTTAATTATTTTTGAATATGATTAATAGATAAATTACTCACGTCCAGAAATTTATTTTAGAATTTTTGGGGTTCCAGATCTTGCGCTAGATACAGATTACTACAGACTGTTCTGTTTTTGACAGATTCTGTTTTTCGTGTGTTGTTTACTTATTTTGATGAATCTATGGCTAGTAAAATAGTTTACAAACCATAGAAAAGTTGGAATACAGTAGGTTTAACACAAATATAAATAAAGAATGAGTTCATTACAGTACCTTGAAGTGGTCTTTTGTTTTCTTTCGCTAACGGAGCTCACGAGATTTTCTACTTTGAGTTTTGTGTTGTGAAGTTTTCATGTTTTGGGTAAAGATTTGATGGATTATGGAACAAGGAGTGGCAAGAGCCTAATCTTGGGGGTGCCCATGGCACCCCCAAGATAATCTAAGGACACCTAAAATCCAAAGCTTGGGGATGCCCCGGAAGGCATCCCCTCTTTTCTCTACTTATATCGGTAACTTTACTTGGAGCTATATTTTTAGTCACCACATGATATGTGTTTTGCTTGGAGTGTCTTGTATGATTTGAGTCTTTGATTTTTAGTTTACCACAGTCATCCTTGATGTACAAAAATTTTGAGAGAGACATACTTGATTTGGAATTTGTTAGAATACTCAATGTGCTTCGCTTATATCATTTGAGTTATATAGTTTTGCTCTAGTACTTCACTTATATCTTTTAGAACACCGTGGTGGATTTGTTTTATAGAAACTATTGATCTCTCATGCTTCACTTAGATTATTTTGAGAGTCTTAAATATCATGATAATTTGATTAAATAATCCTAATATGCTAGGTGTTCAAGATTAATAAAAATTTTCTTATGAGTGTTTTGAATACTAAGAGGAGTTTGATGCTTGATGATTGTTTTGAGATATGGAGGTAATAATATCAAAGTCGTGCTAGTTGAGTAGTTGTGAATTTGAGAAATGCTTGTGTTGAAGGTTGCAAGTCCCGTAGCATGCACGTATGGTAAACATTATGTAACAAATTTGAAACATGAGGTGTTATTTGATTGTCCACCTTATGAGTGGCGGTCAGGGACGAGCGATGGTCTTTTCCTACCAATCTATACCCCTAGGAGCATGCGCGTAGTGCTTTGGTTTTTGATGACTTTTAGATTTTTGCAATAAGTATGTGAGTTCTTTATGACTAATGTTGAGTCCATGGATTATACGCACTCTCACCCTTCCATCATTGCTAGCCTCTTCGGTACCGTGCATTGCCCTTTCTCACATTGAGAGTTGGTGCAAACTTCACCAGTGCATCCAAACCCCGTGATATGATACGCTCATTCACACATAAACCTCCTTATATCTTCCTCAAAACAGCCACCATACCAACCTATTATGGCATTTCCATAGCCATTTCGAGATATATTGCCATGCAACTTTCCACCATTCCGTTCATTATGACACATTCATCATTGTCATATTGCTTAGCGTGATCATGTAGTTGACATAGTATTTGTGTCAAAGCCACCGTTCATAATTCTTTCATACATGTCACTCTTGGTTCATTGCATATCCTGGTACACCGCCGGAGGCATTCATATAGAGTCATTTCTTGTTCTAAGTATTGAGTTGTAATTCTTGAGTTGTAAGTAAATAGAAGTGTGATGACCATCATTCATAGCACATTGTCCTAAAAAAAGAGAAAGGCCAAAAAAATAAGGCCAAATAAAAAAATATAAAGAAGGGACAATGCTACTATCCTTTTTACACATGTGTGCTTCAAAGTAGCACCATAATCTTCATGATAGAGAGTCTTTTGTTTTGTCACTTTCATATACTAGTGGGAATTTTTCATTATAGAACTTGGCTTGTATATTCCAACAATGGGCCTCCTCAAGTGCCCTAGGTCTTCGTGAGCAAGCAAGTTGGATGCACACCCACTTAGTTTCTTTTGTTGAGCTTTCATACATTTATAGCTCTAGTGCATCCGTTGCATGACAATCCCTACTCCTATCATTAACATCAATTGATGGGCATCTCCATAGCCCATTGATTAGCCTCGTTGATGTGAGACTTTCTCCTTTTTGTCTTCTCCACATAACCCCCATCATCATATTCTATTCCACCCATAGTGCTATATCCATGGCTCGCGCTCATGTATTGCGTGAAGGTTTATAGGTTTGAGATTACTAAAGAATAAGACAATTTCTTGGCTTGTCATCGGGGTTGTGCATGATGAGAGCATTCTTGTGTGACGAAAATGGAGCATGACTAAACTATATGATTTTGTAGGGATGAACTTTCTTTGGCCATGTTATTTTGAGAGGACATAATTGCTTAGTTAGTATGCTTGAAGTATTATTATTTTTATGTCAATATGAACTTTTATCTTGAATCTTTCGGATCCGAATATTCATACCACAATTAAGAAGAATTACATTAAAATTATGCCAAGTAGCACTCCGCATCAAAAATTCTGTTTTTATCATTTACCTACTCGAGGACGAGCAGGAATTAAGCTTGGGGATGCTTGATACGTCTCCAACGTATCTATAATTTTTGATTGCTCCATGATATATTATCTACTGTTTTGGACATTATTGGGCTTTATTATCCACTTCTATATTATTTTTGGGACTAACCTATTAACCGGAGGCCCAGCCCAGAATTGCTGTTTTTTTGCCTATTTTGGGTTTCGAAGAAAAGGAATATCAAACTGAGTCCAAACGGAATCAAACCTTCGGGAACGTGATTTTCTCACCGAACATGATCCAGGGGACTTGGACCCTACGTCAAGAAACAAAGGAGGAGGCCACGAGGTAGGGGGC
>NC_041382.1:209543792-209603391 GCF_002162155.2 Triticum dicoccoides | reverse complement strand
CGACGTACTCCTTCCTCCTATATATACCTACGTACCCCCAAATGATCAGAGACGGAGCCAAAACCCTAATTCCACCGCCGCAACTTTCTGTATCCACGAGATCCCATCTTGGGGCCTTTTCCGGAGGTCCGCCGGAGGGGGTATCCATCACGGAGGGCTTCTACATCAACATCATAGCCCCTCCGATGAAGTGTGAGTAGTTCACCTCAGACCTACGGGTCCATAGTTATTAGCTAGATGGCTTCTTCTCTCTTTTTGGATCTCAATACAATGTTCTCCCCCTCTCTTGTGGAGATCTATTCGATGTAATATTCTTTTTGCGGTATGTTTGTTGAGATCGATGAATTGTGGGTTTATGATCAAGTCTATCTATGAACAATATTTGAATCTTCTCTGAATTCTTTTATGTATGATTGGTTATCTTTGCAAGTCTCTTTGAATTATCAATTTGGTTTGGCCTACTAGATTGATCTTTCTTGCAATGGGAGAAGTGCTTAGCTTTGGGTTCAATCTTTTGGTGTCCTTTCCCAGTGACAGTAGGGGAAGCAAGGCACGTATTGTATTGTTGCCATCGAGGATAACAAGATGGGGTTTTCATCATATTGCATGAGTTTATCCCTCTACATCATGTCATCTTGCTTAAGGCGTTACTCTATTTTCATGAACTTAATACTCTAGATGCATGCTGGATAGCGGTCGATGAGTGGAGTAATAGTAGTAGATGCAGGCAGGAGTCGGTCTACTTGTCTCGGACGTGATGCCTATATACATGATCATACCTAGATATTCTCATAACTATGCTCAATTCTGTCAATTGCTCAACAGTAATTCGTTCACCCACCGTAGAATACTTATGCTCTTGAGAGAAGCCACTAGTGAAACCTATGGCCCCCGGGTCTATCTTCATCATATTAATCTTCCAATACTTAGTTATTTACTTTTCTTTTATTTTACTTTGCATCTTTATCATAAAAATTACCAAAAATATTATCTTATCTATCAGATCTCACTCCCGTAAGTAGCCGTGTAGGGATTGACAACCTCTTATCGTGCTGGTTGCGAGGATTTATTTTTTTTGTGCTAGTACGAGGGACTCGCGCGTAGCCTCCTACTGGATTGATACCTTGGTTCTCAAAAACTGAGGGAAATACTTACGCTACTTTGCTGCATCATCCCTTCCTCTTCGGGGAAAAACCAACGCAGTGCTCAAGAGGTAGCAAATTTCCGGCGCCTTATGACGTGCCGGAGAAGAAGGTCAAAACCACAGTCAAGGGGACCAGGCATGGGCTTCGCCGAAGGAGCATCTTGGTCATCTCGTCTGACTACGAGACAGACCCCTCAACCGTCGACGATGATGACAAGGAGGGAGGCGATTCCCCTCCTGCGAGAGGAAGGGAGAAAAGGGAGGCCTCTACGAGTTTGGAGGTGGAGGCGCCCAAGAGGGGGAGAGGCTCCTTCACGGATAACTCCGCATGGGATGTTGATAGCAATCCGGAGCGACCTCGTCGGACCAAACCTCGGGCCGCCTCATGAGTACCAGAATAAAAAACATCCCACCTTCTCGGTTTGTAATATTGATGCGTATTAAACCTTGTCGTTGCAGTCCGGCACGCGACGGCTCCCCGCGATCCTCGACATAGGATTCGCTGGACTCAAAGGAGATGGCTAGCATGTCTCCGCCACCTGCTCATTCCATCTCACCCTAGGGTGACGACGAGGTGGCGTCCAAAAAGACTTTCCAAGGCCGGGGGAAGATTCTGGAGACCATCGGGGTGACGCCCCAGGATGACTCCTCGGCCGCCAGACATACGGGGAAAAAGTCCCCACGGGGACCGGTGACGGGGCCCGAGTTCCCTTCGGGCCTCCGCCGGATACCACTCGGGAGATCTACATGGCTCCGGGGTCCTGCGAACCGCATTCCCCCCAAGGAGGGAATGTTCCTGTTCCACCGGTGACCTTTGTCCAACCAGAGGCACCGGATAATCTGCTAGAGGCGCTACAGGGCGCCTCTATCATGGATGAGCATCGTGTTCTTATGGACATGGTAATAGAGAAGGTTCGGTTTGTCAAAAGCGGACTGACCGAAGCCTGCACCAGCCTTCTAATGGGCTTTGAGGTGAGTAATATGATTGTAGGAAAAATATCACCGTATAAACAGTAGCCCCTGATGCTCTGTTTGGTGTTCGGGAGGAAAAGCCAAACAGAGGATCGAGAATAAATATCGCAGGAGTCTAACATGAGATGTCTATGTGAATAAGCAGGTATCGCTGCGGGCTGCCACTGCTCATGCTGTGGAAGTTTCCGGATTGAAGCGGAAACTGGAGCGGGCCGAGGAGGAGCTCGGCCTCGTGAAGAAGTAGTTGGACGATAGCCAAGGTATGTAATAACCTATGGGTATATTTCAAAAAAAATGAGCAGTCCAGCCGGACTAAAGTGTCATAAACTTTATTAGTGGCCACGACCTAGGTGGCGGCACTTAAGAAGGCGTTAGCCGAGGCCGAGGACAAAGAGGCCACGGAATGCACCGCGCGCGAGAAGCACGAGGCCTAGGTTGCCGAGGCGCAGCAACAGCTCCAGGGAATGATCGAGAAATTTGAGTCCTTGGAGCGCGATTGTAAGTCGCAGGACTACGAACTGGCGATGGCCCGCCGGAGCGCACAGGATGCCCGAGCCAAAGCCCAGGACGCTTTCCAGGAGATTCAGGCGGCAAAGAAGATTACGACGGGTAAATCTTTCGCCCTGCATAGCAAGTGTGTGTAAGTAACATTCCTTGTACTTATCCGAATTTGGGTTTTCCAGGGGCGTTTATGGATCTTCCGCGCAGTATATCGGATGCTGCTGAGTATTACAGAGCCGAAGAAGGAATGTCTACAAAGAAGCTATTCTGGTCCCAGTATCTTGGACCCGAACATCCGTTGCCTTTCATTGACCAGCTGAAGCAGGTGGTCGAGCTATACAAGTCGGCGGAGCTAGCCATGAAGGACCTGATAGTCCGGTTGTGGCCTGCTGAGCCTATACCTAGCAGCTATTTCGGACTTGTAAAACGGCTTGTTAACGCCTGTCCGCGGCTTGAAACCGTGAAGTGGTCGGTCTGCATTGAAGGTGTGCGTATGGCCTTTGCTCACGTCAAGACGCATTGGGCAACGCTAGATGCCAAGAAGCTGATGACCAAGGGACCGCCGGAGGGCAAGGAGCATCGTCGACCCGAGCTCAATTTTGACGGCGTATTGGAGGGGTCCCGCCTTGTGGCGGAACAATGTTCGAAGGATATCATTTTCCCATGAGAACATTTGTATTATACTATCCTGTAATATGGAGTGGTGATGTTATGTATTATAATGCTTATGATTTACATTTTACCTATTGTGCGGCCGTTTATGAAATCTGAGGGTTGACCAGTTGTCGGCTTATGCCCCCACATAGATAGTACGGGGGTGTTCGGGATAAATCTAAACACTCTTTACTCCACATTCTGGTCCTTAAAGGAGGTTTTTAGCGCAATGAATAAGGCAATCAGACTATGAGGCCTTTACCGCCCTCACTTAGCTATAGGAGTTTGACAAAAAAGTTTGGCAAAGCCCCTAGTATTCGGAAGGCCGAACTAGGGGCGCTATACACGCCTAATTGGAGATACCGATTCTTCGCGTGAAGAAGAAAAAAATATCTAACGATTTGGAACCTCTCGAACAGCTGACCAGCTCTCGCTACATCATGACAGTCAGTTTTCGGCTTTCTCTACTGAGGTGCTCATCCAGAAGAACCGGGACACAATCGCAGTAGTTCTCCCTTTACTACCCTAGCCGATATAGCGGAACGTAAGGTAGTAAGCACAGGAGCCGGGCAACCCAACTATTGACCAAAGACATGATTCGGAGCCGATGCATATAATGCTATAAGTTTGGGGTGCCGAATTATACTAAAAAAGTGTTCAGACTTTTTATTGTCATAGTGTTGGGTGTAATGAAGCCCCTGGCGCAGTGATATGTACCATGGTGTACGTGTGCAATAAGTAATATGTACAAAGGTGAGAAAACAGGAAAATTAGGTAATAAGCTGACGCCGCCATTCATTCACCATTGTGATGTAATTGGTACGTCGAGGCGTACTTTGTGCAAATAATGCAATAAGCGAGTAAAGCTATTTATCATGCCGTAACCATGGCGGGCTGCGTGAGGGTATGTAAAAAAAGTATGGCGATTGTTAATAGAGACCACCCGGGTGTTCCTTTGTCTGCCAGAGCTCCTTGCCTCCTTGGTGTGTTCTGCAAACGAGTCGTCTACATAGACCTCAAAAAGAGAAAAAACCGTAATAAAAAGCAAAAGTAAAGGCGTGTGAATCTCGGTGTCGATCGAGCCATACAGTGGATTGCAGACGAGTTATACCTCCGTCGATTCCTGTGGTGTTTTGTATGTGTAGTTTGTGTATGTGCGGTATTAGTGACATTGCCTTATCGGGGCTGGGACGGAGGTCATATTGCTAATTCGGCTCTTGTCAAGCCGAGCTGTCCTGCTGCAGTGTGGTCCGGACCCTCTTGATGATGTCCAGGGGCTCGGCAGCCGGATTATAATGCTACTTGAGAAGGCCGCTTTGTATCTCTGCTGCTAGGGCGGCAGTGTGCTCCTTTGTACGAAGGGAGCGTTCCGTGTTTCTATTTACTGTAATGATGCCACGTGGGCTGGGCATTTTTAGCTTGAGATAAGCGTAATGTGGTACCGCATCGAATCTAGCAAACGCGGTTCGTCCGAGCAGGGTGTGATAGCCGCTGTGAAATGAGACGGTATCGAAGATTAGTTCTTTGCTTTGAAAGTTATCCGGGGGACCGAAGACCACCTCCAGCATGATCGAGCCCGTACAGCGGGCGTCTACACCTGGTATGACTCCTTTAAAGTTAGTTGTCAAGGGTTTGATTCGCGAGGGATTAATACCCATCTTGTGTACTGTATCCTGATAGAGCAGGTTGAGGCTGCTACCACCGTCCATTAGGACTCGTGTCATGTGAAATCTGTCGATGATTGGGTCGAGTACCAATGCGGCCAAACCGCCATTACGGATGCTAATTGGATGATCACGATGATCAAAGGTGATCGGGACTGACGACCATGGGTTAAATTTGGGGGCGGCTGGCTCTACTGCATAAACGTCCCTGAGTGCGCGCTTGCACTCCCTTTTGGGGATGTGTGTGGCGTATATCATGTTCACCATTTTGACTTGAGGTGGGAATTTCTTCTGCCCCCAGTGTTCGACTGTCGGGGCTCCTCGTCTTTGTCCTCGCTCTGCGATTCCCCTTCCTTGTTTACGCTGTTTACTTTGCTGGCTTGCTTAAAGACCCGGCAATCTTTGTTAGTATAGTTGGCCTGTTTGTCTGGGGTGCCATGTATCTGGCACGGACGGTCGAGTATGCGGTCCAAGCTGGATGTCCCTCCGCCATTCCTTTTATAGGGCTTCTTTCGTTGGCCGGAGTTGGAACCACTGAATCCGGCGTGAATGGTAGTGTCATCGGTGTTATCGCCATTGCTTCGGCGTTTGTGTCTGTTGCGTCGGAGCTTGCTGGTACTGCATTTGGCCTCGGAGGGGCCTGCTTCGTTGGCTGTGTTTGTACTGTGAGCCAGCCAATTGTCCTCTCCCGCGCAAAAGTGGGTCATGAGTGTCATGAGGGCTGCCATGGACCTCGGCTTTTCTTGGCCGAGGTGGTGGGCGAGCCATTCGTCATGGATGCTATGCTTAAAGGCCGCTAGGGCTTCGGCATCTGGACAGTCAACGATCTGGTTCTTTTTTGTTAGGAACCTAGTCCAGAATTTTCTAGCTGATTATCCAGGTTGTTGAACTATGTGGCTTAAGTCATCGGCATCGGGTGGCCGGACATATGCACCTTGGAAGTTTTCAAGGAAGGCTTCTTCTAAGTCCTCCTAGCTACCGATGGAGTTCTCAGGCGGGTTATTTAGCCAGTGTTGAGCTGGTCCTTTGAGCTTTAATGGGAGGTATTTGATGGCATGGAGGTCATCTCCTCGGGCCATGTGTATGTGGAGAATAAAATCTTCAATCCACACTGCGGGGTCGGTTGTTTCGTCATATGATTCAATATTGACAGGCTTGAACCCCTCGGGGAATTCATGGTCCAGCACCTCGTTTGTGAAACAGAGGGGGTGTGCGGCACCTCTATAGAGGGTCGCGTCACGGCGTGTCTCCGATGACGTTCGTCTGTGGTTATCAACACGGGTGTGATTAAGTTTGTCACGTCCGAATAGGTAGATATCGTCACGAGTATGGAAACGTCCTCGTGATCCGTATATAGATCTGTTGTGTCCTTCTCTATTGTCCAATTCCTGCCAAAGATCGTATGTATGGTCTCGAGCTGGTCTATCCTTGTTTTTGCGAGGTGGTGGGGCGGGCTGCTGTTCGGCCTGAATTGCCGCTTTATCCCGACCGCAAGGTGGCCGTTCAACCGCCATGTCCCGACCACGTGGTGGTCGGTCCGTACTACGCGAGGGAGATATGTGCTCTGGCGCCTCCTCGTCGAATTCAGGTAGCAGTCTGCGCTTCGGGTAGCTCTTGGCTGGGCGGTGGAGGTCGTATTGCTCGGCTATCAGGACATCTGTCCATCTGTCGACGAGTAGGTTTTGTTCAGCTTGAAGCTGATGTTGTTTCTTTTTGAGGCTCCTTGCGGTGGCTATGAGCTGAAGCTTGAAGCGCTCCTGCTCGAGAGGATCCTCAGGCACGATGAAGTCTTCGTTGCCAAGGCTTGTCTCCTCCTCGGAGGGTGGACGGTAACTATCATCCTCCGGGTCATCTTCTATGGCCTGTTCGTCAGTGTTGTCTTGCCTGCTGTCGTGTTCCTGTTCGGATGTAGCCCCGGCGGGGTATTCACTATTTTCGGCGGCGCCCAGGGTACTATTTTCTCCAGTGCAAGTGTTGTCGTCCTTTGAGTGACGGGGCTTAGGGCGGCGTTTGGGCCGCCGGCGCTTGGACTGTGTCTCGGAGGTTTTGTTCGCATCCGACTCTTCTTTGTCGTCGCTAGATCCTTTAGGTGTATCAACCATGTACATGTCGTACGAAGAGGTAGCCGTCCAACGTCTAGTGAATGGCGGGTCCTGGCCTTGCTCCTTGTCGGCATTGTCGTCCATGGCGTCGATGTCTTCAGAGCCATAGTCAAGCACATCGGTTGAGTCATCGACCGTGGCTATGAAGTGGGTGGCGGGTGGGAAGAAGAATTCCTCATCATCCGTCTCTATCTCAAACCGGATGTAGTTCCGCTAGGAGTCCTTCTCCAAGGACAGATTCTTTAAAGATTTTAGCACATCACCCAAGGGCGAGTGCTGGAAAACGTCAGCGGTGCTGAACTCGAAGATTGATAATCGATCTAGCTCAGTGTCCGCAGGCGTACACAGTCCGAAACTTATAGCCGGAGACAAGTCTGAAGTTCCGTTAAAGCGAATATTGCAGGGCGTCGAGTCCATGTGCGGTGCCAACGCCGCGGACTCTGAGGCCTTGGATGGCTCGATCTGCTTCGGCTCTAAGGTCGTTGCAGCCATAGGAAGCATCTCCTGGGTGTGATCCTATGATAGATTTAAGTCACGTTCATCGGGATGAGGGGGAGCGATCGCCGGGGGCTCTGACTCCTCGAAGATCAGGTCTCCCCGGATGCCCGTGGCGTAGTTCAAGCTTTCGAATCTGACCTGATGGCCAGGGGCGTAGCTATCGACCTGCTCCAGATGGCAAAGTGAGTTGGCCTGCAGTATGAAGCCGCCGAATACGAAGATCTGTCCGGGAAGGAAGATTCCTCCCTGGAAAGCATCATTATTGATGATTGAGGGGGCAATCGAGCCTTTTGTCGATGACATAGTGGAACTCTCAATGAAAGCACCAATGTCAGTGTCAAAACGGCGGATCTTGGGTAGGGGGTACCGAACTGTGTGCCTAGGATCGATGGTAACTGGAGACGGGGGACACAATGTTTACCCAGGTTCGGGCCCTCTCTATGGAGGTAAAACCCTACGTCCTGCTTGATTGATATTGATGATTATGAGTGTTACAAGAGTGGATCTACCACGAGATCGTAATGGCTAAACCCTAGAAGTCTAGCCTATGTGGGTATGGTAATGAATATATGCGGTGTCCTTTCCGGACTATCCCCTTCGGTTTATATAGACAGCGAGGGGATCTAGGGTTTACATGGAGTCGGTTACATAAGAAGGAATCTTCGGACACCAAGCTTGCCTTCCACGCCAAGTAGAGTCCAATCCGGACATGGTGCAGTCTTCGGCCTTCATGTCTTCATGGCCCATTAGTCCGACCCATAGATAACAGGCCGGACGCCCGAGGACCCCTTAGTCTAGGACTCCCTCAATGCCCAGTAGTGGGTTCCATCTTACGGTGCTTGATCCCAGTGACAGAAATGGAACCGACACGTATGTATCGTTGCTACTAAGGATAAAAAGATGGGATATATATCTACGCAATAGATAAACGGATCTTGTCTACATCATGTCATCGTTCTTATTGCATTACTTCGTTTTTCCATGAAATTAATACACTAGATGCATGCTGGATAGCGGTCGATGTGTGGAGTAATAGTAGTAGATGCTGGCAGCAGCCAGTCTACTAATCTTGGACGTGATGCCTATGTAATGATCATTGCCTGGATATCATCATGATTATTTGAGGTTCTATCAATTTCCCAACAGTAATTTGTTTACCCAGTGTTTTCTATCTTTCTCGAGAGAAGCCACTAGTGAAACCTACAGCCCCCGGGTCTTCTTCCTCATATATTTGCTTGCGATCTACTTTTCCTTTGCATTTTATTCAGATCTATTAAACCAAAAATACAAAAATACCTTGTTGCACTTTATTTTATTTGCGATCTATTATTTCAATCTACTATAATTTTCTGGCATCGTTACCCGAAAGGGATTGACAACCCCTTTAACACGTCGGGTTGCGAGCTGTTGTTATTTGTGTGCAGGTGTTGTTTACATTGTGTTGCTTGGTTCTCCTACTAGTTCGATAACCTTGGTTTCTTCACTGAGGGAAATACCTACCGTCGCTGTGTTGCATCATCCCTTCCTCTTTGGGGAAATACCGACGTAGTCCTAGCAGACAGGAGCTTTTCTAGCGCTATAGTCAGAGAGCAATCAAAAGGAATTTCTGGCGCCGTTGCCAGGGAGGATATTCTACATAACCAGGTTCCTAATCACAAATCTCATCTCCTCGCAATTTACATTATTTGCCATTTGCCTCTCATTTTCCTCTCCCCACTTCACAAAAATTTGTCGTTTTATTCGCCCTCTTTTTTTCCGTTAACCATTTGCTCGTCACGTCTCATGTTTGCTTGTGTTGCCATGTGTCTTCTATTTGCTTGCTAAAAATCAATTAATATCGATCCTCATCCACTTGCTAATCTTTTCAAGAGATCCAATTATGATGAACCCATTTCTAGTGAATTGAGTTCACTTGATTATCTTTATGAAGTTTTGCTTGATTCGCGAATCTGAAAATTGTGATGAAGAAATTTATGAAGTGATTCTTGATAGCTCCTTGAATGAAAAGCATGATTACAATGATTTTACTATAAATTCTATTAATGTCAATTGTGCTAATAATATGCAAAACCCCAAGCTTTGGGATGCTAATTTTTCTATGTCCACTACTTGTTGCAATGATCATGATTGGGGTGATGTTTCTTATGATCTTGAAAATTTTTTTAAGACTCATGATGAATATGTTTGCAGTAATATTGAAAGTGGGTTCGGAAGAGTGTCAACTCTAGGTAAAAATAATTTCTCATATTTGGAGAGTGTTCAATCTTGTGAATTTTTTATGAAAGTGGGTTTGGAGAGGTCATGACTTTATTTGATGATAATCCCACTATTTTAGAAGAGAGTCAACTTTGCATGCATGTGGATCATGAAGAGAATATTTTATGTGATAGTTATATTGTTGAATTTTATTATGATCCTACATGCAATTATTATGAGAGAGGAAAATATGGTAGTAGAAATTTTCTTGTTACTAATTTACCTCTTGTTATGTTGACGTCGTTAATATTCTATTCCTTTTCTTTGCATGTGTTAGATGTTTCTTGTCTTGATAATTTGTTCGCTTATAAAATTCCTATGCATAGGAAGTATCTTAGACTTAAATGTGTTTTTCACATGTTTCATGATGCTCTCTTTGTGTTTCAATTATTATCTTTTGTGTGAGCATCGTTGAAAATTTATGCCTAGCTAAGGGCGTGAAACGATAGCGCTTGTTGGGAGGCAACCCAATGAATAAAATTTATTTTTGCTTTTTGCTTTATGTTTTTGTGTGTTAGCACAATTATTCTACTGTTATGATTGTGTTTTTTGTGTTTTAATTAGTGTTTGTGCCAAGTAAATCCTTTAGGGTCTTCTTAGGTGATAGTTGTTTAATCTTGCTAAAAAAATAGAAACTTTTATGCTCACGAATTTAATTTTCATTTCTTACCAGAGAGCGATAAAATACCCATTCCACCTGCAATAGATAAACATACAAATTTCTCAGGCGGTCCTAATTTTGCAGAATTTCTTGAGTTACAGAAGTATTCGAAATAGTCAGATTTCTATAGACTATTCTGTTTTGACAAATTATATTTTTGTGTTATGTGCTTATTTTGATGGCTCTATGGTTTTTCTTTGATGAGTTTTTGCCATAGAAAAGTTGGTATACAGTAGATATAATAAAAAACAAAATATGAATTGGTTTGATACAACACTTATAGTAGTGATTTATTATTCTTATACTAACGGATCTCACGAAGGTTTTGTTGAGTTTTGTGTGATTGAAGTTTTCAAGTTTTGGTTTATCTAACGATGGATGAAGGAAGGATGGAAGAGCCAAAGCTTGGGGATGCCCCGGCATCCCAAGCTATTATCCAAGAATGGGGAACCAACTAAGCTTGGGGCTGTCCCCGAGTGGCATCCCCGCTTTCTTCCAACAACAATCAGTATTTTACTCGACACTATTTTTTATTCGTCACATGATATTTGTTTTCCTTAGAGCGTCTTGTATGATATGAGTCTTTGCTTTTTTTATTTTGTGTTTTAAGTCATCAATCCTTGCTGGACACGCTTATTTGAGAGAGCCAAAATTATGTCATGACTTGTTAGAATTGCTCTCTATGCTTCACTTAAAACTTTTATGATCTAGGACTTGCTCTAGTGCTTCACTTATATCTTTTTGGGCATGGTGTGCATAGTATTTTTGAAGAAATGCTCTATTGTCTTCACTTAGATTTATTTGAGAGTTAGTAAAATTTTGAAGAAAATCTCTCTTGCCTCACATAAATTATTTTGAGAGAAAGAAATATTATGCTCATGATCTTCACTTATATTTGTTTGAGCTTATAAAATGCAACACATGAAAATTAGTCCCAAAGTGATAGATATCTAGGAAGGATAAAGAAAAGAAAAATGTCACGAAGATCATTGGACAAAATAAACTTGATTCTTAGTAATAGTTTTGAGATATGATGATGTGATATGTGAGTTATGTTAATGAGTAACTGTGGTCTAGTAGCAATATTGGTGTTAAGGTTTGTGATTCCCGAAGCATGCACGTATAGTCTCTCGTTATGCTATGATGTTGGACCATGATTTATTTTTGATTGCCTTCCTTATGAGTGGCGGTCGGGGACGAGCGATGGTCTTTTCCTACCAATCTACCCCCCTAGGGGTATGCGTAGTAGTACTTTGCTTCGAGGACTAATAAACTTTTGCAATAAGTATGTGAGTTCTTTATGACTAATGTGAGTCCATGGATTATACGCACTCTTACCTTTTTGCAATTTGCTAGCCTCTATGGTACCATGCATTGCCCTTTCTCACATTGAGATGTGGTGCAAACTTCATAGGTGCATCCAAACCCCGTGATATGATACGCTCTATGACACATAAGCTTCATTATATCTTCCTCAAAACAGTCACCATACCTACCTATTATGGCTTTTCCATGGCCATTCCGAGATATATTGACTTGCAACTTCCACCGCTTCCGTTTGATGACTTGAGCATTTATTGTCATATTGCTTTGCATGATCATATAGCTGACATAGTGTTTGTGGCTCAGCCACTGTTCATCATTTTTCATACATGTTACGCTAGATCATTGCACATCCTGGTACATGCCAGAGGCATTCATATAGAGTCATACTTTGTCATAGGTATCGAGTTGTAATTTTTATTTCTTTTGAGTTATAAGTAAATAGAACTGTGATGATCATCATTATTCATTTTTAGAGCAGTGCCCCAGTGAGGAAAGGATGCTAGAGACTCTGAACAATGAGAGAGAGAAAAAGAAAAAAAAGAAAAAAGAAAAAGAAAAAAGGAGAAAAAAAGAAAGAAAAAGAAAAAATAAACAAAGAGAGAAGGGGCATTGCTAGTACCCTTTACCACACTTGTGCTTCAAAGTAGCACCATGTTTTTCATATGGAGAGTCTCCTATGTTGTCACTTTCATATACTAGTGGGAATTTTTCATTATAGGATTAGATGCACACCCACTTGTTTTCATATTGAGCTTTCATACACTTATAGCTCTTAGTGCATTCGTTGCATGGAAATCCCTACTCCTCACGTTGATATCGATTGATGGGCATCTCCATAGCCCATTGGTTAGCCTCATCGATGTGAGACTTTCTTACTTTTTTGTCTTCTCTATATTTACCCCTATCATCATACTCTATTCCACCCGTAGTGCAATATCCATGGCTTGCGCTCATGTATTGCGTAAGAGTTGAAAAGGTTGAAGCTCGTTAAAAAGTACGAACCAATTGATCGTCTTGTCATCGGGGTTGTGCATGATAAATACTTTGTGTTAAGAAGACAGAGCATGGCAAGCCTATATGATTTTGTAGGGATAACTTATTTTAGCATTGATATTTTGAAAGACATGGTTGCTTGTTGATATGCTTGAGTATCTACATCATCATCTTAAAACTAGACTATTGCTTTGAATCACATAATAAGTCCAATTGTCCATGCTATAAAGAAAATAATATGATATGACATGTTAAACAGCACTCCACGTAAAAAATTCTGTTTTTATCACTTACCTACTCGAGGACGAGTAGGAGTTAAGCTTGGGGATGCTGATACGTCTCCAACATATCTATAATTTTTTATTGTTCCATGTTGTTATATTATCAATCTTGGATGTTTTATAATAATTTTATAATCATTTTATATCATTTTTGGTACTAACCTATTGACATAGTGCCAAGTACCAGTTCCTGCTTTTTCCGTGTTTTTTACATCGTAGAAATTCAATATCAGATGGAGTCCAAATGCCACTAAACTTTACGAAGATTTTTTACGGACCAGAAGGAACATGTTGGGCCCTAGTTGCACCTGGGGGAGTCCCGAGGAGGGACAACCCACCAGGGCGAGCCAGGAGGCCCAGGCGCGCCCTGGTGGGTTGAGCCCACCTCGGGTGCCCTCAGGATCGCCTCTTTCCTCTATAAATACCCAAATATTCCCAAAACCCTAGGGGAGTCGACGAAATATTCATCCAATAGCCACAGAGTCCAGAACCACTAAATCCAATCTAGACACCATCTCGGATGGGGTTCACCACCTCCATTGGTGCCTCTCTGATGATGCGTGAATAGTTCCTTGTAGACCTTCGGGTCCGTATTTAGTAGCTAGATGGCTTCATCTCTCTCTCTCTCTCTCTCTCTCTCTCTCTCTTGATTCTCAATACAATGGTCTCTTGGAGATCCATATGATGTAACTCTTTTTGCGGTGTGTTTGTTGGGATCTGATGAACTTTGAGTTTATGATCAGTCATATCTTTTTATACCCATGAAGGTTATTTGAGCTTCTTTGATCTCTTATAGCCTCGTATTTCTTCTCCGGTATTTGGGTTTTGTTTGGCCAACTTGATCTATTTATCTTGCAATGGGAAGAGGTGCCCGGTAGTGGGTTCGATCTTACGGTGCTTGATTCTAGTGACAGAAAGGGAACCGACACGTATGTATCGTTGCTACTAAGGATAAAAAGACGGGATCTATATCTACACAATAGAAAAACGGATCTTGTCTACATCATGTCATCGTTCTTATTGCATTACTCCGTTTTTCCATGAACTTAATACACTAGATGCATGTTGGATAGCGGTCGATGTGTGGAGTAATAGTAGTAGATGCAGGCAGGAGTCGGTATACTAATCTTGGACGTGATGCCCACGTAATGATCATTGCCTAGATATCGTCATAATTATTTGAGGTTCTATCAATTGCACAACAATAATTTGTTTACCCACCATTTGCTATCTTTCTCGAGAGAAGCCACTAGTGAAACCTACGGCCCCCGGGTCTTCTTCCTCATATATTTGCTTGCGATCTACTTTTCCTTTGCATTTTTATTCAGATCTATTAAACCAAAAATACATTGTTGCACTTTATTTTATTTGCGGTTTATTATTTCAGTCTACTACAATTTTCTGGCATCGTTACCCGAAAGGGATTGACGACCCCTTTAACATGTCGGGTTGCGAGGTGTTGTTATTTGTGTGCAGGTGCTGTTTACGTTGTGTTGCTTGGTTCTCCTACTAGTTTGATAACCTTGGTTTATTCACTTAGGGAAATACCTACTGTCGCTGTACTTCATCATCCCTTCCTCTTTAGGGAAATACCGAAGTAGTCCTAGCAGACAGGAGCTTTTCTGGCGCTATAGTCAGAGAGCAATCAGTGACAGGTCTCAGTGAAGAAGATGATGGAGTTGCAACTTACTTCGAGAGCTTAGTATGACAATCCATACGAGTAAAACCACTGCAGTGAAGGTATTTCCATCTGCTGGTGGGTTTTCCTTCCCAACCAGGGCAATCGGTGATGACATGACCATATAATTTGCACTTGAAGCACTTCATGTCTTTCGGTGGCAAACATCTTCCTGATGATTCTGGTGCATGAAATTCTTCATCATTGACAAGATAGAGATTGTGTCTCTTTAGATCACTTAGCCTTTGAGTGAGCATTTCAAGTTCATGGGTGATGATTTTCGACATCTTCCTCTTCTTTAGAACTGCCATAATGTGAGAGAATTTCTCCTTCTTTTTCTGAAGAAGATTCCTGATTAGCATTTTCCAGCTCCATCTTTTCTTCATGAATGGACAACAGTGTCATGACCTCAACATAGAAGCTCTTCATTGTCAGGTCTTTGCTTGATTTCAGACACAATAGATTCGGAGGATTCATCAAGTGCACTCAGAAGCTTGTTGACAACATCTCTATCATTGATATCAGTTATTCCTTGCTGAAGTAATCTTTCGAATTTTTTTGTCAAACAGTCAGTGAGTTCCATGACACTTTCCTTATGAAGACCTCTGAATCTAGTGAACATAGCATGAATGATTTTAGTGTGAGGATCTGGTCGGGTGACAAACTCTTCATGGGCACTGTTGAGATCACCTCAAATTTGTTTTGTTGTGTTGAGCCTGTGAAACCGAAGGAAAATGTCTTTTGATAGACTACCACGGATGATATCTTTTGCTTGAGCATCCAACTGGAGATTTGCTTTATCATTGGAAGTCAGATCATTAAGTTGTTGAATGGTGTAGCCATCTTCCGCAATCCGCCACAGATCATAGTTAACAACTTGAATTCTGATTCTCAGTCGTTCCTTCCAGTATAGATAGTCATTTCCATCAAAGATGGGAAACCTTTTAGAGTGCGAGGATCTACCTACAAGCGACATACTCAAAACTCCAAGGACGTTAGACCTTTAATAAACCGAGATAGAGAGAACATGCTCTGATACCAATTGTTAGGACCGAGAGTATATCGACCAAAGGGGGTGAATGGGAGATTCAAAAATTCTTTCAAAAGCTTTGAATCTTAACCCAATCACAACAGCGGAATAGAATGTCGAAGGAAATATACTAAATCAATCTTCTTCTTCAGATGTAACAATGAGAGTTATACAACATGCACACAGATGTAACAGGATAAGGCACATCATAGCTGAAACTGAGAGAAATGCAACTGGAAGGTTAGACAACTAGAACAAAAGTACCTACTGACAAACGAAGGAATATAGTCGAGGATAATGATAGGAATAAACACAAATACACAGGATGAGGGCCACAGAACAAGATAAATGATCAGGTAAACTATCCGTATAGAGCACGAATTAAAACTACTGAAGGAAATACAGTATATTAGATTTAACTAGTGGTGCTCGAACATGACAAGAGATTTGGTAGACCAGTTCACCCTTCCGCCAAAGGGCTATGTCTGGTTGGAGGGGCTGTGACTTAACACAGAAGATAAACTCTCTTCACCCTATTCTCCTTCAGCGTAGAGCTGATCAGACTCAGGTTGTCGGTGCAACAAACCCTGGGTCTGTTGCCCAGACTGTGCACAGGCGCGGGAACAGGATTAAGGCACCAACCCAAGTCAGAGTACTAGGGACCAAGAGCATTGAAGGCCCGGTATGCAGATCAAGAGGACCAAAGTCAAGCCAGGGAAGCAAGAAGCTACCAGGAGAAAAGCCTCCCTTGCCGAGCAAGTGAGCTCGGCAAGGGCGGGGTCACCCTCGGAAGAAGATGTCCAAAACATCCTGGCAGGGCCTGTCGGGACTCACGAAGGCAAAACCACCTTACCAACTGCTCTGCCATGACCCATGTCGTCAATCAGTGCGGTGTCAAGCCGCAAGGTGACTAAGTGGCATCCATTCGCCACATGGCGGCCTCTTTCTAAAAGAAATTCCTACAGAAGACAGCCGTCCTGCGACATGTCAAGCGAGCAGGCGTGGAGCTGGCAAAATATCCTGGCAAGGCTTGCCGGGCAACCAACAACGTGACGTCGAGCAGCGCATTTAATGTGCCCTGTTAGCCTGCAGAGTTAGGTATGATAGCACTGTTTGTTATCTTATCAGTGCATAATGACTACTTTGCCATTGTGGTGACCCCTTAATCTATAAAAGGAGGCCCATGGCAACCGTAGGAAGGGTTAGAAGGTTGGATAACTCACACCCCCATACGCGTGTAGCCACTGCCGGGCAAGTGTACTACGCTCTACCACCACCATTCCACCATCAATCCACCAAAGCAGGAGTAGGGTTTTACGCCTCGCGGTGGCCTGAACCTGTGTAAAATTGCCTGTGTGATCTTTGTCATGTGATGTCTACTACACAACCTTCTTTTTGTAGACATTGTTGGGCCTCCAAGTGCAGCGGTTTGTAGGACAGTAGCAAATTGTTGTTTTTTTTGCCTATTTCAGTGTTTCACAGAAAAAGAATGTCAAATAGAGTCCAAACGGAATGAAACCTTCGGGAGCGTGATTTTTGGAACAAACGTGATCCAGAGGACTTGGAGTGGACGTCAAGCAATCAACAAGGAGGCCACAAGGCAGGGGGGTGCACCTACCCCCCTGGGCGCGCCCACCGCCCTTGTGGGCCCCTCGTGGCTCCACCGACCTACTTCTTCCTCCTATATATACCTACGTACCCCCAAACCATCGGGGAGCACCACGAAAACCTAATTCCACTGCCGCAACCTTCTGTACCCGTGAGATCCCATCTTGGGCCCTTTTTCGGCGCTCCGCCGGAGGGGGCATTGATCACGGAGGGCTTCTACATCAACACCATAGCCTCTCCGATGGTGTGTGAGTAGTTTACCTCTGACCTTCGGGTCCATAGTTATTAGCTAGATGGCTTCTTCTCTCTCTTTGGATCTCAATACAAAGTCCTCCTCGATTCTCTTGGAGATCTATTCGATGTAATCTTCTTTTGTGGTGTGTTTGTCGAGATCCGACGAATTGTGGGTTTATGATCAAGATTATCTATGAACACTATTTGAATCTTCTCTGAATTCTTTTATGTATGATTGGTTATCTTTGCAAGTCTCTTCGAATTATCAGTTTGGTTTGGCCTACTAGATTGATCTTTCTTGCAATGGGAGAATTGCTTAGCTTTGGGTTCAATCTTGTGGTGTTCGATCCCAGTGACAGTAGGGGAAATGACACGTATTGTATTGTTGCCATCGAGGATAAAAAGAGGGGGTTTATATCATATTGCATGAGTTTATCCCTCTACATCATGTCATCTTGCTTAAAGCGTTACTCTGTCCATATGAACTTAATACTCTAGATGCATGTTGGATAGCGGTCGATGTGTGGAGTAATAGTAGTAAATGCAGGCAGGAGTCGGTCTACTTGTCATGGACATGATGCCTATATACATGATCATACCTAGATATTCTCATAACTATGCTCAATTCTATCAATTGTTCGATAGTAATTTGTTTACCCACCGTAATACTTATGCTATCTTGAGAGAAGCCACTAGTGAAACCTATGGCCCCGGGTCTATTTTCCATCATATTAATCTCCCATCAACTAGCTATTTCTTGCGCCGTTTATTTTGCTTTCTTTACTTTTAGTCTTTATCATAAAAATGCCAAAAATATTATCTTATCTTCTCTATCAGATCTCACTTTTGCAAGTGGTCGTGAAGGGATTAACAACCCCTTTATGGCGTTGGTTACAAGGTTCTTATTTGTTTGTGTAGGTGCAAGGGACTTGAGCGTGGCCTCCTACTGGATTGATACCTTGGTTCTCAAAAACTGAGGGAAAAACTTATGCTACTTTGCTGCATCACCCTTTCCTCTTCAAGGGAAAACCAACGCAGTGCTCAAGAGGTAGCAGTCCCCAACACACCTAATACAATGGTAAATTGTATAGGTGCACTAGTTCGGCGAAGAGGTGGTGATACAAGTGCAATATGGATGGTAGATATAGGTTTTTTGTATTCTGAAAATATAAAAACAGCAAGGTAACTAATGATAAAAGTGAGCGAAAATGGTATTGCAATGCTTCGAAACAAGGCCTAGGGTTCATACTTTCACTAGTGCAAGTTCTCTCAACAAGGATAACATAATTATCATATAGCTATCCCTCAACATGCAACAAAGAGTCACTCCAAAATCACTAATAGCGGAGAACAAACGAAGAGATTATTGTAGGGTACAAAACCACCTCAAAGTTATTCTTTCCGATCAATCCATTGGGCTATTCCTATAAGTGTCACAAACAGACCTAGAGTTCGTAGTAAAATAACACCTTAAGACACAAATCAACCAAAACAATGATGTCACCTAGATACTCCAATGTCACCTCAAGTATTCGCGGGTATGATTATACGATATGCATCAAACAATCTCAGATTCATCTATTCAACCAACACAAAGAACTTCAAAGAGTGCCCCAAAGTTCTACTGGAGAGTCAAGAGAAAAACATGTGCCAAACCCTATGCATAAGTTCACAAGGTCACAGAACTCGCAAGTTGATCACCAAAAACATACATCAAGTGGATCACGTGAATACCCCATTGTCACCATAGATAAGCACATGCAAGACATACATCAAGTGTTCTCAAATCCTTAAAGATTCAATCCGATAAGATAACTTCAAAGGGAAAACTCAATTCATCACAAGGATATAGAGGTGGAGAAACGTCATAAGATCCAACTATAATAGCAAAGCTCGTGGTACATCAAGATCGTGCCATATTAAGAACACGAGAGAGAGAGAGAGAACACATAGCTACTGGTTCATACCCTCAGCCCCGAGGGTGAACTACTCCCTCCTCGTCACGGAGAGCGCCGGGATGATGAAGATGGCCACCGATGATGGATCCCCCCTTCGGCAGGGTGCCGGAATAGGGCCCCGGCTAGTTTTTGGTTGCTACAGAGGCTTGCGGCGGCGGAACTCCCGATCTAGGTTATTTTCTAGAGGTTTCTGTATTTATAGGAATTTTTGGCGTAGGTCTCACATCAGGGGGGGTCTCCGAGTCGTCCACAAGATAGGGGGACGCGCCCAGGGGGTAGGCGCGCCCTCCACCCTTGTGGATGGCTCGGGACTCTTCTGGCCCAACTCTTTTACTTTGGGGGCTTCTTTTGGTCCATGAAAAATCATCAAAAATTGGCATGTCAATTGGACTCCATTTGGTATTCCTTTTCTATAAAACTCAAAAACAAGGTAAAAATAGAAACTGGCACTAGGCTCTAGGTTAATAGGTTAGTCCCAAAAATCATATAAAATAGCATATAAATGCATATAAAACGTCCAAGATTGATAATATAATAGCATGGAACAATCAAAAATTGTAGATACGTTGGAGACGTATCAAGCATCCCCAAGCTTAATTCCTGCTCGTCCTCGAGTAGGTAAATGATAAAAACATAATTTTTGATGTGGAATGCTACCTAACATAATTATCAATGTAATTTTCTTTATTGTCGCATGAATGTTCAGATCCTAAAGATTCAAGACAAAAGTTTAATATTAACATAAAAACAATAATACTTCAAGCATACTAACAAAGTAATTATGTCTTCTCAAAATAACATGGCCAAAGAAAGTTCATCCCTATAAAATCATATAGTTTGGTCATGCTCCATCTTCGTCGCACAAAATATCCAAATCATGCACAACCCCGATGACAAGCCAAGCAATTGTTTCATACTTTAGTAATCTCAAACTTTTTCAACTTTCACGCAATATATGAGCGTGAGCCATGGACATAGCACTATAGGTGGAATAGAGTGGTGGTTGTGGAGAAGACAAAAAGGAGGAAGATTGTCTCACATCAACTAGGCGTACCAATAGGCTATGGAGATGCACATCAATAGATATCTATGTGAGTGAGTAGGGATTTCCATGCAACGGATGCACTAGAGCTATAAATGTATGAAAGCTCAACAAAACAAACTAAGTGGGTGTGCATCCAACTTGCTTGCTCACGAAGATCTAGGGCATTTGAGGAAGCCCATCGTTGGAATATACAAGCCAAGTTATATAATGAAAATTTCCCACTAGTATATTAAAGTGACAAAATAAGAGACTCTCTATCATGAAGATCATGGTGCTACTTTGAAGCACAAGTGTGGAAAAAGGATACTAGCATTGTCCCTTCTCTCTTTTTCTCTCATTTTTTCTTTTCTCTTTTTGAGCCTTCTCTTTTTTTATTTGGCCTTTCTCCTTTTTTTTATTTCCTCACATGGGACAATGCTCTAATAATGATGATCATCCCAGTTCTATTTATTTACAACTCAAAGATTACAACTCGATACTTAGAACAAAAAATATGACTCTATATGTGTGCCTCCAGCGGTGTACCGGGATGTGCAATGAATCAAGAGTGACATGTATGAAAGAATTATGATTTGTGGCTTTGCCACAAATACATTGTCAACTGCATGATCATGCAAAGCAATATGACAATGATGAAGCGTGTCATAATAAACGAAACGGTGGAAGGTTGCATGGCAATTTATCTCGGAATGGCTATGGAAATGCCATAATAGGTAGGTATGGTGGCTGTTTTGAGGAAGGTAAATGGTGGGTTTATGGTACCGCGGTACTAGAGAGGCTAGCAACGGTGGAAGGGTGAGAGTGCGTATAATCCATGGACTCAACATTAGTCATAAAGAACTCACATACTTATTGCAAAAATCTACAAGTCATCAAAAACCAAGCACTATGAGCATGCTCCTAGGGGGATAAATTGGTAGGAAAGTACCATCGCTCGTCCCCGACCGCCGCTCATAAGGAAGACAATCAAACAAATACCTCATGCTTCAAATTTGTTACACAATGGTTACCATACGTGCATTCTACGGGACTTGCAAACCTCAACACAAGTATTTCCCAAATTCACAACTACTCGACTAGCATGACTCTAATATCACCATTCTCATGTCTCAAAACAATCATCAACTATCAAACTTCTCATACTTTATATGAAAGTTTCTATTATACCCATCTTGGATGCCCATCATATTAGGACTAGTTTTATAACCTAAGAAAATTACCATGCTGTTATAAAAGACTCTCAAAATAATATAAGTGAAGCATGAGATATCAATAATTTCTATAAAATAGAACCACCACCATGCTCTAAAAAGATATAAGTGAAGCACTAGAGCAAAATTGTATAGCTCAAAAGATATAAGTGAAGCACATAGAGTATTCTAATAAATTCTGATTCATGCGTGTCTCTCCCGAAAGGTGTGTACAGCAAGGATGATTGTGGTAAACTAAAAAGCAAAGACTCAAATCATACAAGATGCTCCAAGCAAAACACATATCATGTGGTGAATAAAAATATAGCCTCAAGTAAAGTTACCGATGGACGAAGACGATAGAGGGGATGCCTTCCGGGGCATCCCCAAGCTTCGGCTTTTGGTTGTCCTTGAATTTTACCTTGGGGTGCCTTGGGCATCCCCAAGCTTAGGCTCTTGCCACTCCTTGTTCCAAAATCCATCAAATCTTTACCCAAAAACTTGAAAACTTCACAACACAAAACTCGACAGAAAATCTCGTGAGCTCCTTTAGTATAAGAAAATAAATCACCACTTAGGCACTATTGTGAACTCATTCTAAATTCATATTGGTGTAATATCTACTGTATTACAACTTCTCTATGGTTCATAACCTCTGATACTACTCATAGATTCATCAAAATAAGCAAACAACACATTGAAAACAGAATCTGTCAAAAACAGAACAGTCTGTAGTAATCTGGAGATTGCGAATACTTCTGTAACTCCAAAAATTCTGAAAAATTAGGAAGACCAATATAAAATGTATATTTATCTACTGCAGTTGTAATTGGTATTTTATCGCTCTCTGGTAAAAAATGATAATTATTTTGTGAGAGCATACTTTCTGTTTTTCAGCAAGATCAAATCAACTATCACCATAGATCATCCCAAAGGTCTTACTTGGCACTTTATTGAAACAAAAGCTATAAAACATGAGTACTACAGTAGCTTAATCATGTGAACACATAAAAACAGTAGGTGTAAATATTGGGTTGTCTCCCAACAAGCACTTTTCTTTAATGCCTTTATAGCTAGGCATGATGATGACAATGATGCTCACATAAAAGATAGGAATTGAAATATAAAGAGAGCATCATGAAGGATATAACTAGCACATTTAAGCCTAACCCACTTCCTATGCATAGGGATTTTGTGAGAAAACAACTTGTGGGAACAAGAATCAACTTGCATAGGAAAGTAAAACAAGGATAACTTCAAGATTTTCAACACATAGAGAGGAAACTTGATATTATTGCAATATGTAAAAGCATATGTTCCTCTCTCATAATAATTTTCAGTAGCATCATGAATGAATTCAACAATATAACCATCACATAAAGCATTCTTTTCATGATCTACAAGCATAGAATTTTTATTACTCTCCACATAAGCAAATTTCTTCTCATGAATAGCAGTGGGAGCAAACTCAACAAAATAACTATCATGTGAGGCATAATCCAATTAAAAGTTAAAATCATGATGACAAGTTTCATGGATATCATTATTCTTTATAGCATATGTGTCATCACAATAATCATCATAGATAGGAGGGATGCTTTCATCATAATAAATTTGCTCATCAAAACTTGGGGGACAAAAAATATCATCTTCATCAAACATAGCATCCCCAAGCTTATGGCTTTGCATATAATTAGCATCATGGGTATTCAAAGAATTCATACTAACAACATTGCAATCATGTTCACCATCCAAAGATTTAGTGCCAAACATTTTAATACATTCTTCTTCTAACACTTTGGCACAATTATCGGAATCCTTATTTTCACGTAAGCATATGAGGCAACCTTAATTCCATTTTTTGTAGTTTTCTTTTATAGACTAAACTAGTGATAAAACAAGAAACTAAAAGATTCATTGCAAGATCTAAAGATATACCTTCAAGCACTAACATCCCCGGCAACGGTGCTAGAAAAGAGTTGATGTCTACTACACAACCTTCTTCTTGTAGACGTTGTTGGGCCTCCAAGTGCAGAGGTTTGTAGGACGGTAACAAATTTCCCTAGAGTGTATGACCTAAGGTTTATCAATCCGTGGGAGGCGTAGGATGAAGATTGTCTCTCTCAAACAACCCTGCAACCAAATAGCAAAGAGTCTCTTGTGTCCCCAATACACCTAATACAATGGTAAATTGTATAGGTGCACTAGTTCGGCGAAGAGATGGTGATACAAGTGCAATATGGATGGTAGATATAGGTTTTTGTAATCTGAAAATATAAAACAGCAAGGTAACTAATGATAAAAGTGAGGGAAAACGGTATTGCAATGCTTCGAAACAAGGCCTAGCGTTCATACTTTCACTAGTGCAAGTTCTCTAAACAAGAATAACATAATTAGATCATATAACTATCCCTCAACATGCAACAAAGAATCACTCCAAAGTCACTAATAGCGGAGAACAAAGGAAGATATTATTGTAGGGTAAGAAACCACCTCAAAGTTATTCTTTCCGATCAATCCATTGGGCTATTCCTATAAGTGTCACAAACAGCCCTAGAGTTTGTAGTAAAATAACACCTTAAGACACAAATCAACCAAACCCTAATGTCACCTAGATACTCCAATGTCACTTCAAGTATCCACGGGTATGATTATACGATATGCATCACACAATCTCAGATTCATATATTCAACCAACACAAAGAACTTCAAAGAGTGCCCCAAAGTTTCTACCGGAGAGTCAAGACAAAAACGTGTGCCGACCCCTATGCATAAGTTCACAAGGTCACAGAACTCGCAAGTTGATCACCAAAACATACATCAAGTGGATCATGTGAATATCCCATTGTCACCACAGATAAGCACATGCAAGACATACATCAAGTGTTCTCAAATCCTCAAAAACTCAATCCCGATAAGATAACTTCAAAGGGAAAACTCAATTCATCACAAGGAGATAGAGGGGGAGAAACATCATAAAATCCAACTATAATAGCAAAGCTCGCGGTGCATCAAGATCGTGACATATAAAGAACACGAGAGAGAGAGAGAGAGAGAGATCAAACACATAGCTAGTGGTACATACCCTCAGCCCCGAGGGTGAACTACTCCCTCCTCATCATGGAGAGCGCCGGGATGATGAAGATGGCCACCGGTGATGGATTCCCCCTCCGGCAGGGTGCTGGAACAGGGTCCCAATTAGTTTTTGGTGGCTACAGAGGCTTGTGGCGGCGGAACTCCCGATCTAGGTTATTTTCTAGAGGTTTCAGTATTTATAGGAATTTTTGGCGTAGGTCTCACGTCAAGGGGATCTCTGAGTCGTCCACGAGATAGGGGGACGCGCCCAGGGGGGTAGGGTGCGCCCTCGACCCTCGGCTTGGGACTGCTCTGGCCCAACTCTTTTACTTCGGGGGCTTCTTTTGGTCCATAAAAATCTTTAAAAAATGGCACGTCAATTGGACTCCGTTTGGTATTCCTTTTCTATAAAACTCAGAAACAAGAAAAAACAGAAACTGGCACTAGGCTCTAGGTTAATAGGTTAGTCCCAAAAATCATATAAAATAGCATATAAATGCATATAAAACGTCCAAGATTGATAATATAATAGCGTGGAACAATCAAAAATTGTAGATACGTTGGAGACGTATCAAGCATCCCCAAGCTTAATTCCTGCTCGTCCTCGAGTAGGTAAATGATAAAAACAGAATTTTTGATGTGGAATGCTACCTAACATAATTATCAATGTAATTTTCTTTATTGTGGCATGAATGTTCAGATATGAAAGATTCAAGACAAAAGTTTAATATTGACATAAATATAATAATACTTCAAGCATACTAACAAAGTAATTATGTCTTCTCAAAATAACATGGCCAAAGAAAGTTCATCCCTACAAAATCATATAGTTTGGTCATGCTCCATCTTCGTCACACAAAATATCCAAATCATGCACAACCCCGATGACAAGCCAAGAAATTGTTTTATACTTTAGTAATCTCAAACTTTTTCAACTTTCACACAACACATGAGCGTGAGCCATGGACATAGCATTATAGGTGGAATAGAGTGGTGGTTGTGTAGAAGACAAAAAGGAGGAAGATGGTCTCACATCAACTAGGCGTATCAGTAGGCTATGGAGATGCCCATCAGTAGATATCAATGTGAGTGAGTAGGGATTGCCATGCAACGGATGCACTAGAGCTATAAATGTATGAAAGCTCAACAAAACAAACTAAGTGGGTGTGCATCCAACTTTCTTGCTCACGAAGACCTAGGATTTGAGTAAGCCCATCGCTGGAATATACAAGACAAGTTCTATAATGAAAATCTCCCACTAGTATATGAAAGTGACAAAATAAGAGACTCTCTAGCATGAAGATCATGGTGCTACTTTGAAGCACAAGTGTGGAAAAAGGATAGTAGCATTTGTTGGGGAACGTAGTAATTTCAAAAAAATCCTACGCACATGCAAGATCATGGTGATGCATAGGAACGAGAGGGGAGAGTGTTGTCCATGTACCCTCGTAGACCGAAAGCGAAAGCGTTAGCACAACGTGGTTGATGTAGTCGTACGTCTTCACGATCCGACCGATCAAGTACCGAACGTACGGCACCTTCGAGTGCAGCACATGTTCAGCCCGATGATGTCCCTCCAACTCCGATCTAGCCGAGTGTTGAGGGAGAGTTTCGTCAGCACGACGGCGTGGTGACGATGTTGATGTTCTACCGATGCAGGGCTTCGCCTAAGCACCACTACAGTATTATCGAGGTGGACTGTGGTGGAGGGGGGCACCGCACACGGCTAAGAGATCAATGATCAATTGTTGTGTCTATAGGGTGCCCCCTGCCCCTGTATATAAAGGAGCAAGGGGGTGTGGCTGGCCAAGGGAGAGGGCGCTCCAGGAGGAGTCCTACTCCCATTGGGAGTAGGACTCCCCCCTTTCCTAGTTGGATTAGGACTTGAGGGGGAAGGAGTGGAGGAGAAGGAAGGAACGGGGTGCCGCCCCCTCTCCTTGTCCTATTCGTACTAGGGGGGAGGGGCACGCGGCCAGCCCTTGCCTCCTCTCCTCTCTTCCACCTAGGCCCACTAAGGCCCATTTGATTCCCGGGTGGTTCCGGTAACCTCCCGGTACTACGGTAAAATCCCGATTTTACCCGGAACACTTCCTCTATCCAAACATAGGCTTCCAATATATCAATCTTCATGTCTCGACCATTTCGAGACTCCTCGTCATGTCCGTGATCACATACGGGACTCCAAACAACCTTTGGTACATCAAAACATATAAACTCATAATATAACTGTCATCGTAACGTTAAGCGTGCGGACCCTACGGGTTCGAGAACTATCTAGACATGACCGAGACACGTCTCCAATCAATAACCAATAGCGGAACCTAGATGCTCATATTGGCTCCTACATATTCTACGAAGATCTTTATCGGTCAGACCGCATAACAACATACGTTGTTCCCTTTGTCATCGGAATGTTACTTGCCCGAGATTCGATCGTCGGTATCTCAATACCTAGTTCAATCTCGTTACTGGCAAGTCTCTTTACTCGTTCCGTAATACATCATCCTGCAACTAACTCATTAGTTGCAATGCTTGCAAGGCTTAAGTGATGTGCATTACCGAGAGGGCCCAAAGATACCTCTCCAACAATCGGAGTGACAAATCCTAATCTCGAAATACGCCAACCCAACAAGTACCTTCAGAGACACCTGTAGAGCACCTTTATAATCACCCAGTTACGTTGTGACGTTTGGTAGCACACAAAGTGTTCCTCCGGTAAACGGGAGTTGCATAATCTCATAGTCATAGGAACATGTATAAGTCATGAAGAAAGCAATAGCAACATACTAAATGAACGTGTGCTAAGCTAACGGAATGGGTCTTGTCAATCACATGATTCTCCTAATGATATGATCCCGTTAATCAAATGACAACCCATGTCAATGGCTAGGAAACTTAACCATCTTTGATCAACGAGCTAGTCAAGTAGAGGCATACTAGTGACACTCTGTTTGTCTATGTATTCACACATGTATTATGTTTCCGGTTAATACAATTCTAGCATGAAAAATATACATTTATCATGATATAAGGAAATAAATAATAACTTTATTATTGCCTCTAGGGCATATTTCCTTCAGTCTCCCACTTGCACTAGAGTCAATAATCTAGATTACAAAGTAATGATTCTAACACCCATGGAGCCTTGGTGCTGATCATGTTTTGCTCATGGAAGAGGCTTAGTCAATGGGTCTGCAACATTCAGATTCGTATGTATCTTGCAAATTTCTTTGTCTCCCACCTGGACTAGATCCCGGATGGAATTGAAGTGCCTCTTGATGTGCTTGGTTCTCTTGTGAAATCTGGATTCCTTCGCTAAGGCAATTGCTCCTGTATTGTCACAAAAGATTTTCATTGGACCTGATGCACTAGGTATGACACCTAGATCGGATATGAACTCCTTCATCCAGACTCCTTCATTTGATGCTTCCGAAGCAGCTATGTACTCCGCTTCACATGTAGATCCCGCCACGACGCTTTGTTTAGAACTATACCAACTAACAGCTCCACCGTTCAACATAAACATGTATCCGGTTTGTGATTTAGAATCGTCCGGATCAGTGTCAAAACTTGCATCAACGTAACCATTTACGATGAGTTCTTTGTCACCTCCATAAACGAGAAACATATCCTCAGTCCTTTTCACGTACTTCAGGATGTTCTTGACCGCTGTCCAGTGATCCACTCCTGGATTACTTTGGTACCTCCCTGCTAGACTTATAGCAAGGCACACATCAGGTTTCGTACACAGCATTGCATACATGATAGAGCCTATGGCTGAAGCATAGGGAACGTCTTTCATTTTCTCTCTATCTTCTGCAGTGGTCGGGCATTGAGTCTTACTCAACTTCACACCTTGTAACACAGGCAAGAACCCTTTCTTTGCTTGATCCATTTTGAACTTCTTCAAAACTTTGTCAAGGTATGTGGTTTGTGAAAGTGCAATTAAGCGCCTTGATCTATCTCTATAGATCTTAATGCCCAATATATAAGCAGCTTCACCGAGGTCTTTCATTGAAAAACTCTTATTCAAGTATCCCTTTATGCTATCCAGAAATTCTATATCATTTCTAATCAGCAATATGTCATCCACATATAATATCAGAAATGCTATAGAGCTCCCACTCACTTTCTTGTAAATACAGGCTTCTCCAAAAGTCTGTATAAAACCAAATGCTTTGATCACACTATCAAAGCGTTTATTCCAACTCCGAGAGGCTTGAACCAGTCCATAAATGGATCGCTGGAGCTTGCACACTTTGTTAGCTCCCTTTGGATCGACAAAACCTTACGGTTGCATCATATACAACTCTTCTTCCAAAAATCCATTCAAGAATGCAGTTTTGACATACATCTGCCATATTTCATAATCATAAAACGCGGCAATTGCTAACATGATTCGGACAGACTTAAGCATCGCTACAGGTGAGAAGGTCTCATCGTAGTCAATCCCTTGAACTTGTCGAAAACCTATCGCAACAAGTCGAGCTTTGTAGACAGTAACATTACCGTCAACGTCAGTCTTCTTCTTGAAGATCCATCTATTTTCAATTGCTTGCCGATCAAATGGGCAAGTCAACCAAAGTCCACACTTTATTCTCATACATGGATCCCATCTCAGATTTCATGGCTTCAAGCCATTTTGTGGAATCTGGGCTCACCATCGCTTCTTCATAGTTCGTAGGTTCATCATGATCTAGTAGCATGACTTCTAGAACAGGATTACCGTACCACTCTGGTGCGGATCTTACTCTGGTTGATCTATGAAGATTAGTAGCAACTTGATCTGACGTTTCATGATCATCATCATTAACTTCCTCACTAGTTGGTGTAGGTGTCACAGAAACCGATTTTTGTGATGTACTACTTTCCAATAAGGGAGCAGGTATAGTTACCGCATCAAGTTGTACTTTCCTCCCACTCACTTCTTTCGAGAGAAACTCCTTCTCTAGAAAGGATCCATTCTTGGCAACGAATGTCTTGCCTTCGGATCTGTGATAGAAGGTGTACCCAACAGTCTCCTTTGGGTATCCTATGAAGACACATTTCTCCGATTTGGGTTCGAGCTTATCAGGTTGAAGCTTTTTCACATAAGCATCGCAGCCCCAAACTTTAAGAAACGACAACTTTGGTTTCTTGCCAAACCACAGTTCATAAGGCGTCATCTCAACGGATTTTGATGGTGCCCTATTTAATGTGAATGCGGCCGTCTCTAAAGCATAACCCCAAAACGATAGCAGTAAATCTGTGAGAGAGATCGTAGATCGCACCATATCAAGTAAAGTGCGATTACGACGTTCGGACACACCATTACGTTGTGGTGTTCCGGGTGGCGTGAGTTGCGAAACTATTCCACATTGTTTCAAATGTAGACCAAACTCGTAACTCAAATATTCTCCTCCACGATCAGATCGTAGAAACTTTATTTTCTTGTTACGATGATTTTCAACTTCACTCTGAAACTATTTGAACGTTTCAAATGTTTCAGACTTATGCTTCATTAAGTAGATATACCCATATCTGCTTAAATCATCTGTGAAGGTGAGAAAATAACGATATCCGCCATGAGCCTCAACATTCATCGGACCATATACATCTATATGTATGATTTCCAACAAATCTGTTGCTCTCTCCATAGTACCGGAGAACGGCGTTTTAGTCATCTTGCCCATGAGGCACGGTTTGCAAGTACCAAGTGATTCATAATCAAGTGGTTCCAAAAGTCCATCAGTATGGAGTTTCTTCATGCGCTTTATACCAATATGACCTAAACGGCAGTGCCACAAATAAGTTGCACTATCATTATTAACTCTGCATCTTTTGGCTTAAACATTATGAATATGTGTATCACTACTATCGAGATTCATCAAAAATAGACCACTCTTCAAGGGTGCATGACCATAAAAGATATTACTCATATAAATAGAACAACCATTATTCTCTGATTTAAATGAATAACCGTCTCGCATCAAACAAGATCCAGATATAATGTTCATGCTCAACACTGGCTCCAAATAACAATTATTTAGGTCTAATACTAATCTCGAAGGTAGATGTAGAGGTAGCGTGCCGACCGCGATCACATCGACTTTGGAATCATTTCCCACGCGCATCGTCACCTCGTCCTTTGCCAGTGTTTGCTTAATCCGTAGTCCCTGTTTCGAGTTGCAAATATTAGCAACATAACCAGTATCAAACACCCAGGTGCTACTGCGAGCTCTACTAAGGTACACATCAATAACATGTATATCACATATACCTTTGTTCACCTTGCCATCCTTCTTATCTGCCAAATACTTGGGGCGGTTCCACTTCCAGTGATCAGTCTGCTTGCAGTAGAAGCACTCAGTTTCAGGCTTAGGTCCAGACTTGGGTTTCTTCTCCTGAGCAGCAACTTGCTTGCTATTCTTCTCGAAGTTCCCCTTCTTCTTCTCTTTGCCCTTTTTCTTGAAACTAGTGGTCTTGTTGACCATCAACACTTGATGCTCCTTCTTGATTTCTACCTCCGCAGCTTTTAGCATTGCAAAGAGCTCGGGAATTGTCTTATTCATCCCTTGCATATTATAGTTCATCACGAAGCTCTTGTAGCTTGGTGGCAGTGATTGAAGAACTCTGTCAATGACACTATCAACCGGAAGATCAACTCCCAGCTGAGTTAAGTGATTATGGTACCCAGACATTCTGAGTATATGTTCACTGACAGAACTATTCTCCTCCATCTTGCATCTGTAGAACTTATTGGAGACTTCATATCTCTCAATCTGGGAATTTGCTTGAAATATTAACTTCAACTCCTGGAACATCTCATATGCTCCATGACGTTCAAAACGTCATTGAAGTCCCGGTTCTAATACGTAAAGCATGGCACACTGAACTATTGAGTAGTCATCAACACGCAATTGCCAGGCATTCAGAATGTCTGCGGTTGCTGGCGCAGGAGGTGCACCTAGCGGTGCTTCCAGGATGGAACTCTTATGTGCAGCAATGAGGATAATCCTCAAGTTACGGACCCAGTCCGTGTAATTCCTACCATCATCTTTAACTTTGCTTTCTCAAGGAACGCATTAAAATTCAATGGAACAACAGCACGGGCCATCTATCTACAATCAAACATAGACAAGCAAGATACTATCAAGTACTAAGGTCATGATAAATTTAAGTTCAATTAATCATATTACTTAAGAACTCCCACTTAGAAAGACATCCCTCTAATCCTCTAAGTGATCACGTGATCCAAATCAACTAAACCATAACCGATCATCACGTGAAATGGAGTAGCTTTCAATGGTGAACATCAGTATGTTGATCATATCTACTATATGATTCACGCTCGACCTTTCGGTCTCAGTGTTTCGAGGCCATATCTGCATATGCTAGGCTCGTCAAGTTCAACCTGAATATTCTGCGTGTGCAAAACTGGCTTGCACCTGTTGTAGATGGACATAGAGCTTATCACACCTGATCATCACGTGGTGTCTGGGCACGACGAACTTTGGAAACGGTGCATACTCAGGGAGAACACTTTTATCTTGAAATTTAGTGAGAGATCATCTTATAATGCTACATCAATCAAAGCAAGATAAGATGCATAAAAGATAAACATCACATGCAATCAATATAAGTGATATGATATGGCCATCATCATCTTGTGCTTGTGATCTCCATCTCCGAAGCACCGTCATGATCACCATTGTCACTGGTGCGACACCTTGATCTCCATCGTAGCATCGTTGTCATCTCGCCAATCTTATGCTTCCACGACTATCGCTGCCGCTTAGTGATAAAGTAAAGCATTACAGGGCGATTGCATTGCATACAATAAAGCGACAACCATATGGCTCCTGCCAGTTGCCAATAACTCGGTTACAAAACATGATCATCTCATACAATAAAATTTAGCATCATGTTTGACCATATCACATCACAACATGCCCTACAAAAACAAGTTAGACGTCCTCTACTTTGTTGTTGCAAGTTTTATGTGGCTGCTACGGGCTTAGCAAGAACCGTTCTTACCTACGCATCAAAACCACAATGATAGTTTGTCAAGTTGGTGTTGTTTTAACCTTCGCAAAGACCGGGCGTAGCCACACTCGGTTCAACTAAAGTTGAGAAACTGACACCCGCCAGCCACCTATGTGCAAAGCATGTCGGTAGAACCAGTCTCGCGTAAGCGTATGTGTAATGTCGGTCCGGGCCGCTTCATCCAACAATACCGCTGAACCAAAGTATGACATGCTGGTAAGCAGTATGACTTATATCGCCCACAACTCACTTGTGTTCTACTCGTGCATATAACAACAACGCATAAAACTAGGCTTGGATTCCACTATTGGGGAACGTAGTAATTTCAAAAAAATTCCTACGCACACGCAAGATCATGGTGATGCATAGCAACGAGAGGGGAGAGTGTTGTCCACGTACCCTCGTACACCGAAAGTGGAAGCGTTAGCACAACGCGGTTGATGTAGTCGTACGTCTTCACGATCTGACCGATCAAGTACTGAACATACGGCGAGTTCAGCACACGTTCAGCCTGATGACGTCACTCGAACTCCGATCTAGCCGAGTGTTGAGGGAGAGTTTCATCAGCACGACGGCGTGGTGACGATGTTGATGTTCTACCGATGCAGGGCTTCGCCTAAGCACCGCTATAGTATTATCGAGGTGGACTATGGTGGAGGGGGTCACCGCACACGGCTAAGAGATCAATGATCAATTGTTGTGTCTATGGGGTGCTGTCGGTGTCAAAACTAGCGGATCTCGGGCAGGGGGTCCCGATCTGTGCGTCTAGGCCAGATGGTAATAGGAGGCAGGGGACACGAAGTTTTACCCAGGTTCGGGCCCTCTTGGTGGAGGTAAAACCCTACGTCCTGCTTGATTAATATTGATGGTATGGGTAGTACAAGAGTTGATCTACCACGAGATCAGAGAGGCTAAACCCTAGATGCTGGCCTATGGTATGATTGTTGATGTGTATGTTGTCCTACAGACTAGAACCCTCCGGTTTATATAGACACCGGATAGGGTTAGGGTTACATAGAGTCGGTTACAATGGTAGGAGATCTGAACATCCGTATCGCCAAGCTTGCCTTCCACGCCAAGGAAAATCCCTTCCGGACACGGGACGGAGTCTTCAATCTTGTATCTTCATAGTCCAGGAGTTCGGCTGAAGGTATAATTCGGCTATCCGAACAACCCCTAATCTAGGACTCCCTCAGTAGCCCCTAAACCAGGCTTCAATGACGACGAGTCCGGCACGCAAATTGTCTTCGGCATTGCAAGGCGGGTTCCTCCTCCAAGCACTTCATAGAAGATTCTGAACACAAAGAAAGTGTCCTTCTCTGCAAAATAAGTTTCCACATATTGCCATAGAGAGAATAATAATATTAACACAAATCTAATCTGCTGACGTATTCCGTGGTGCGACACGCCATGGCCAAGCCTTTATCCAAATCGTTTCATTATCCCACCTCAGCGCATTATGCGAGGTGGTTTCCTTGGCACGTCTTGTCAAAGCAGAGATCGTGTCCCTTTATTCCGGGATTCTCATCAATACGGGCGTGGGTAACCCAACCGCGCCTTTGATTACGGCGCTTGGAGATAAGCAAGTTTTACCAGGCTGGTGGGGCATGTAGTCACGCCTACCCATATAAGGGGATAAGGATCCACCTTTTCACCCACGCCTTCTTCCTCCTTTGCCTATCCATTCTTTCACACTCGAGCTCCAGCGCCCAAGTCCGCACTACCACCTCGATCTTCTCCAGTCATGTCTGGAGCGGGAGGCAAGTGGATGGTTTCCTTCGTCATGAAGGGACACATAAAAAAGCTGAGGAAGGCCGGATATCTGGCCAGCGACATCGCGCACCGACTCCCCGAGAAGGGGCAGCTCATCCCCACTCCTAGGCCCCATGAGAGGGTGGTATTTCTCCCCCATTTCCTCCGCGGACTGGGCTTCCCTCTGCATCCATTTGTCCGGGGGCTCATGTTCTACTACGGCCTGGATTTCCACGATCTGGCCCCGAACTTCATCCTCAACATCTCGGCGTTTATTGTCGTGTGCGAGGCTTTCCTCCGCATCCGCCCTCATTTCGGCTTATGGCTAAAGACCTTCAACGTCAAGCCGAAGGTGGTGCACGGCAGCCAGGCGGAGTGCGGCGGTGCCATGGTTGGCAAGATGGCCAACGTCCTATGGCTCGAGGGCTCCTTTGTGGAGGCCCTGAAGGGGTGGCAATCGGGGTGGTTTTACATCACCGAGCTATGCGACCCCGAATGGGTCGCAGCCCCTGAGTTTCGGTCCAGACCCCCTACGCGGCTCACCTCCTGGAAGGAGACCGGCCTGTCGTGGGGTAAAAAAGGAGAGCTGACCGGACTCCGAACATGCATCCAAACCATGGTGGACAAGAAGCTCAAGCTTGTCAACGTAGTCTAGGTTATGCTCATCCGCCTAATCCTCCCGTGTCAATGACGAGCGTTCAATCTGTGGGAGTTCGACCCGGCGCAGCATCAAACTCTAAACAGGCTCTTTGACACGAACTACGAAGATGCCTGGAGGGTGCTTTTCAAGGGCGCCTAGGCTCCCGCATCCGCTGCCGAGGATCGCGGATTCAGTACTCAGCATCACGCTCATGCGGTAAGCCGTTTTTGTCCTTTTACAGGGTATAAGTTTTTCATAGTTTGACTCTATGCGTGATCTGAGTTCCCTTATCTTTGATAGGATTGGGTGGCGACGTCCAGATAGATCAACTGTCCGGCTCCTCTGCCCGAAGGCCCAGCGGACGCTCGCTTGGCGAAGCTGCTGGTTCCGGTGCCCTATGTGGTGCCGGAGAAGAAGGCCACAAAAAGGGCCATGGGGACTCGAAAGAGTGCCCGGCGCTAGGAGGTGTCAGATTCGTCATCCGACGGTCCTGAAGCGCCTTCCTCTCGTGAAGACGAGGAGGAAGAAGAAGAGACCTCTCCCCCTCCAGCGGGAGGAGAGAGGAAAAGGAAGGCCGCCCTCTCCGAGGAGGTCGGAGGGTCCAAGAAGGGGAAAACCCTTCCTCCGGACTGCTCCAATGACACCGACGATGATGAAGAGGAGTGGCAGCCCAGGGCCAAGCCCCTGGCGAAATAGTAAGTGTCCGGATACCGGGGTAATTCATAGTATTCGTTTTTCGCACAAATTTTCCTTATGTCGAATATGTTTATGCAGCCCACCCAAGGACCGGCTCGACGCATCGTCGAGCGGCTCACTGGACCCGTCGGAGGTGAACTCGCTTCCGACGCCTTCATCCCCCCGCCCTGCGGACGACACTGAAGTGTTGTCCCAACAGGTTCCAAGCCGGGAGGAGGCGGTCCTGGAGGCGCCGCAAGGCGACCTCCCGGACTCCAGGAGTAAAGGGGATGAAACCCCCCAGGGCTCCAAGTCCGGCTTAAGGCCGGACACAGCTCCGGAATCTTCAAGGGTTCTAGAGTCCCGCGGGCGACCTCCTTCCAAGAGGAGCAAGCCTACCGTGCCGGTGACCTCCGTCCAACCGGAGGCACCGGACAATATGTTGGAGGCGCTCCAAGGTGCCTCCATCGACGAGGGGCACCGCACTATTATGAGTGCGCTGATCCAGAAGGTTCAGTCCGCCAAAAGCGGACTGACTGAAGCTTGTACAAGCCTTTTAACAGGCTTTGGGGTAAGTAAAGAATGTTCAAATAATGTTACCGCATAGATAGTTGCCCCTGATGCTCTGTTGGGCGTTCGGGAAGAAAAGCCGAATAGAGGATCAAAGAATTCGCAGGTGTCTAACAAAAGGAGTCAATATGCATATGCAGAGTCTCTAGAAGTCCGAGCAAGAGCTCGGGCGTGCCAAGAAGCAGCTTGAGGAGAAGGAAGGTAAGAAATACCCTGTTTGAATATGTATATAAAAAAGGTGCAATTGCAAAAAATGACAGGATTGACATGGCTATTGCAGGGGCCACATCTGAGGTGGCGACCCTTAAGCAAGCGCTGCTCGAGGCCGAGAAGAGTGTGGCCGTGGAGCGCACCGAGCGGGAGAGGTATGAGGCTAAGGTTGGCAAGGTGCGGCAAGAGCTCCAGGTTCTCATGAAGAAACATGAGAGTTTGGAGCTTGACTCGAAGACGCGAGCGTCCGAGCTCGTGGCAGCTATAGAATATGCCAAGTCTGCCAAGGCCGAGTCCCAGAAGACCCTCCAGGAGTTGGATGAGGTGAAGAAGATTGCGGCGGGTAAGGCATTCTTTATGCAAAGCAAACACATAAACGTGAGTTACCTGTTACTTACCCGAACCCGGAGCTCTCCAGGAGCGTTCGCAGCTCTTCCCCGGAGTGTATCTAATGCCGCCGCATTCTATCGAGCCGAGGAGGGCAACTCGACGGAGAAGGTGTTCTGGTCTCAGTACGCTGAGGCCGGACACCCCGTGCCCCTGAGCGACCAGCTGAAGCAACTGGTCGAGCTCCACAAGGCGGCCGAACAGGCCATGAAGGGCCTCCTAGTTCGGCTGTGGCCTGGAGAGGCTCTGCCTGGGAGCTATTTCGGGCTAGTGCGGCGGCTGGTGGAGGCCTATCCGAGGCTTGAAGACATCAAGCGCTCTGTCTGCATTGAAGGTGCCCGTAGGGCCCTTGCCCGTGCTAAGGTGCACTGGGGCAAGCTGGATGCGGAGAAGCTTGTGAAGGATGGGCCACCGCGGGGAAAGAGCATCGCAAGCCCGAGAATTATTATAAGGATGTTCTGAAGGGTGCCCGCCTTGTTGCGGATGAATGTACCAAGGATGTATTTTTTGAGTAAAACCCGCTCGTGTTATCCTGTGCGCTGAAAACTTGTTCATATGCGCTAAGCAATGCTCCTTGAATTTAAAATATTACCTTCTGTGCGGTTGTTTATCAATACTGAGAGATGGCGAGTCGTCGGCTTCTGCCCCCATGCTGCTAGTGCTGGGGTGTTAGGGGATAAACCTGGGCGCTATTTTTTTCCATCTTTGGGTCCTTCGAGGGAGGTGCTCAGCCCAACGAACGAGGCAATCGGACTATAATGCGTGAACACTCTCACTTAGCCATATAATTCTATAATTTTAAATTTCGGCGAAGCCCCTAGTATTCGGAAGACCGATTTCGGGGCGCTATCCACACCTTGGACGGATAGAGCCGACTCCTCGCCCGAAGCGGCATAAGTCTTTAGGGACTCGAAAAAACCTCTCGAACAGCGACCAGCTCTCGCTTCATCATGACAGCCAGTTTTAGCTTTCTCCACTAAGGTGCTCGGCCCAGCTCAACTGGGGCACAATCGTAGTGGTTCTCCTAGTGCTACCTTAACCGATATAGCGGAACGTAAGGCACCAAAACATAGGAGCCGGGCAAACCCAACTATTGACCCAAGACATGATTCGGAGCCGATGCATACAATGCTATAAGTTCGGGGTGCCGCACTTGTTAAAGTGTTCGGACTTCTCACACCATGTTGAGGGGTACTGAAGCCCCTGGCGTATTTTGGCCGTACCAAAGTGTACGGGTGCAACATGTCATTAAGGAACATATATATATATATATATATATATATATATATATATATATTAAAAAAGGTAATGCAAAAGATAGACAAAAGCTATGCATTGTTCATTAAAATAGCTGCAGTGAAAGCAGAACGATACAAGTGATGCGATAAATGAAAAGTTGGACTATTTAACATGTCTGCTTCAGGGGCAAGCTGCGGGATAGTATGCGAAACAGGTATACTGCTCGTGATAGAGACCACCTGGGATTTCCGTAATGCGGCATGGCTTGTCTGCTTCCCTGGTCCTTGCATCGTTTGTGCGGCAATTGAACTGCCGAACAAGCCTTCCGAAGAGTAGAGTCCTGGAAGTAAGAGAAAAGTATAAAAAAGGTCGGCAGCCCCTGGTGCGGTTTAAGCTGTGTTTTGGGCGTGCCGTGATGGTGCCCCTCCCCCTATGCTCATGGTATTTCTAGGGCGTAGTTATGTATGCGAAGTACTGGCATCGCCTTTTTGCGGGGGTTGGGGTTGGGGCCGCATTGTTACGCCTGCTCGGAACGTGCCAGGCGGTCTTGTTGTAGGTTACTCTGGGCGCGCTTGATTGTGTCCGGACATTTAATGGCCGGACTGGAGAACTACCTGGAGAGGCTGCTTTGTACTTCCGCTGCAAGGGCCGCCATGTGCTCCTCCGTTCGGAGGGAGCGTTCGGTGTTTCCATTGACCGTAATTACTCCTCGAGGGCCTGGCATCTTGAGCTTAAGGTATGCATAGTGCGGGACCGCATTGAACTTGGCGAATGTGGTTCGCCCGAGCAGTGCATGGTAGCCACTGCGGAACGGGACTATGTCGAAGATTAACTCCTCGCTTCGGAAATTATCCGGAGATCCGAAGACCACTTCAAGTGTGACTGAGCCTGTACAGCTGGCCTCTACACCTGGTATTACGCCTTTAAAGGTCATTTTGGTGGGCTTAATCCTCGAGGGATCTATGCCCATTTTCCGCATTGTATCCTGCTAAAGCAGGTTCAGGCTACTGCCGCCGTCCATAAGGACTCTAGTGAGATGAAATCTATCAATAATTGGGTCGAGAACCAATGCGGCGAATCCGCCATGACGGATGCTAGTGGGATGGTCTCTTCGATCAAAGGTGATCGGGCAGGAGGACCATGGGTTGAACTTTGGGGCGACTGGCTCTACCGTGTATACGTCCCTTAACGCGCGCTTCCGCTCCCTCTTGGGGACGTGGGTGGCGTATATCATGTTCACCGTCCGCACTTGTGGAGGAAAATCCTTTTGTCCATTGTTGTTCGGTGGCCGGGGCTCCTCGTCGTCATCGCTATGCAACCCCTTGTCTTCATTGTCGGCGCTTAATCTGCCTGCCTGCTTGAACACTCAACAGTCCTTGTTGGTGTGATTGGCCGGCTTTTTGGGGGTGCCATGTATTTGGCACAAGCGGTCGAGTATTCGGTCCAAGCTGGACGGGCCCCTGGGATTCCTTTTGAATGATTTTTTCCGCTGACCGGATTTAGAGCCTCTGAATCCGGCGTTAACTGTCGTATCCTTAGCATTGTCGCCGTTGATGCGGCGCTTCTGTTGGTTGCGACGCGACCTGCCACTAATGTCCCTAGTGTCCGAACGACCAGGGTTCTTGGTCATATTGTTGCTACGAGCAAGCCAGCTGTCTTCTCCCGCGCAAAAGTAGGTCATGAGTGCCGTGAGTGCTGCCATAGATTTCGGCTTCTCTTGTCCTAGGTGCCGGGCAAGCCACTCGTCACGGATATTATGCTTGAAGGCTGCTAAGGCCTCTGCGTCCGGACAGTCGAGTATTTGATTTTTCTTTGTTAGGAACCGTGTCCAGAATTGCCTGGCCGATTCGTCTGGCTGCTGAATTACGTGGCTTAGGTCGTCAGCGTCTAGGGGTCGCACATAAGTGCCCTGGAAATTGTCGAGGAAGGCGACTTCCAGGTCCTCCCAATAGCTTATTGACCCTGTTGGCAGGCTGTTAAGCCACTGCCGGGCTGGTCCTTTAAGCTTCAGTGGGAGGTATTTGATGGCGTGGAAATCATCGCTGCGGGCCATGTGGATATGAAGGAGATAATCCTCGATCCATACCGCGGGATCTGTTGAGCCATCATATGATTCGATGTTTACGGGTTTGAAACCCTCGGGGATTTGATGGTCCATTATTTCGTCTGTGAAGCACAATGGGTGTGCGGCGCCTCTGTATTGGGCGATATCATGACGTAGCTCCAATGAGCTTTGTCTACTGTGTTCGGCCCTGCCAAATTTGTGGCCGGTGTGACGGTTGTCGTCTCGAGCCGTGGGGTGCCTACGTGATCCGTAGATCGATCTTGTTTGCCTTGTCTTGTCCTCCAACATGTCTTGTAAGTCCGGCGCATATTCCCGTGCCTTGGTACGGGGTGCGGCTTGGGTGGATGGCCATGAGTCCTCTCTGTCGCGGCCACGAGGTGGCCTGTCGGCCGCGTCGAGTGCTTCCTCCTCTAATCGGGGTAGCAACCTGCGCTTCGGGTAGCACTTGGAGGGGCGTTCGAGTTTATGCTCTTTGGCCGCAAGGACTTCAGTCCATCTATCGACTAGCCGATCTTGATCAGCTTTAAGCTGTTGCTGCTTTTTCTTGAGGCTTCTTGCCGTGGCCATAAGCCTGCGTTGAAAACGCTCTTGTTCAACGGGATCCTCTGGCACGGCGAATTCGTCGTCGTCGAGGCTTACCTTGTCTTCGGAGGGAGGCATACAATTATTGTCCTCAACCTCTCTGTCGGCCGCTCCCTCATGAGGGCTGGTTTCTCCATCCTCCTATGCTAAATCTTGCTCGGGGGGATGTTCTTTGGCGCTTTCCGGGGTGTTATTAGCTCCCGTGCTGGAATCGCCGTTTTTGTGTTGGCGGGATTTTGAGCGGCGCCGCTGACGCCGGTGCTTTTGCTGTTTCTTGGATGGGTCATCCTCCGCTGTTCCATCGCCCTCTCCCTCTTTTGGGGTGTCCACCATGTATATGTCATATGACGAGGTGGCTTTCCAGGGCCTAGTGGGCGCTGGTTCTTCATCATCTCCTTCATCGGTGTCCATATCGTCGATGTCTTCGGAGTCAAAGTCGAGCATGTCGGTTAAGTTGTCGACAGTGGCTACAAAGTGGGTGGTGGGTGGGTTTTGAATTTCTTCATCGTCCGTACCCCAACCTTGCTGACCGTAGTCCGGCCAGGGCTCTCCCGACAAAGAGAGAGACTTCAGTGACTTCAGGATATCGCCGAAAGGCGAGTGCTGAAAGACATCCGCGGCCGTGAACTCCATGATCGGCGCCCAATCAGATTCGATCGGTAGGGGTGCGGAGGGTTCGGAGTCCGGAGAAGAATCCGGCTCCATGGAGTCACGAGTCTTGCAGAGTATGGGGCTAGTGTTCGGCTCAACCGCCGTTGGGATCGCAGCCCCCGAGGTGGCGTCCAACCACCCATCCTCGATCGGCGCGGTCGGCTCCGAACTAGGGGTCGGAGCCGATGCGGGTGCAGCCTCCAGGGCTCTGTTCGGCGGCAGAGCTAGATCATGCTTGTCGTGACAGTGCGGCGCGGTCGGCAGTGGTTCGAATCCGTCAAAGATCAAGTCCCCGCGAATGTCGGCTGTGTAGTTTAAACTTCCGAATCTGACCTGACGGCCAGGGGCGTAGCTTTCGATCTGCTCTAGATGGCCAAGTGAATCGGCCTGCAGCGCGAAGCCACCGAAGATGAAGATCTGTCCGGGGAGGAAGGTCTCACCCTGGACTGCATCGCCATTGATGATCGTAGGAGCCATCGGGCCTGACGGCGACGACACAAAGGAACTCTCAATGAAAGCACCAATGTCGGTGTCAAAACCGGCGGATCTCGGGTAGGGGGTCCCGAACTGTGCGTCTAGGCCAGATGGTAACAGGAGGCAGGGGACACGAAGTTTTACTCAGGTTCGGGCCCTCTCGATGGAGGTAAAACCCTACGTCCTGCTTGATTAATATTGATGGTATGGGTAGTACAAGAGTTGATCTACCACGAGATCAGAGAGGCTAAACCCTAGACGCTAGCCTATGGTATGATTGTTGATGTGTATGTTGTCCTACGGACTAGAACCCTCCGGTTTATATAGACACCGGATAAGGTTAGGGTTACATAGAGTCGGTTACAATGGTAGGAGATCTGAACATCCGTATCACCAAGCTTGCCTTCCGCACCAAGGAAAATCCCTTCCGGACACGGGACGGAGTCTTCAATCTTGTATCTTCATAGTCCAGGAGTCCGACTGAAGGTATAATTCGGCTATACGAACACCCCCTAATCTAGGACTCCCTCAGGTGCCCCCCTGCCCCTGTATATAAAGGAGCAAGGGGGTGTGGCCGGCCAAGGGAGAGGGCGCGCCAGGAGGAGTCCTACTCCCACTGGGAGTAGGACTCCCCCCTTTCCTAGTTGGATTAGGACTTGAGGGGGAAGGAGTGGAGGAGAAGGAAGGAAGGGGGGTGCCGCCCCCCTCTCCTTGTCCTATTCGGACTAGGGGGGAGGGGCGCGCGGCCAGCCCTTGCCTCCTTTCCTCTCTTCCACCTAGGCCCACTAAGGCCCATTTGATTCCCGGGGTTCCGGTAACCTCTCGGTACTCCGGTAAAATCCCGATTTTACCTAGAACACTTCCTATATCCAAACTTAGGCTTCCAATATATCAATCTTCATGTCTCGACCATTTCGAGACTCCTTGTCATGTCCGTGATCACAATGGGGACTCCGAACAACCTTCGGTACATCAAAACATATAAACTCATAATATAACTGTCATCGTAACGTTAAACGTGCGGACCCTACGGGTTCGAGAAATACGTAGACATGACCGAGACATGTCTCCGGTCAATAACCAATAGCGGAACCTAGATGCTCATATTGGCTCCTACATATTCTATGAAGATCTTTATTGGTCAGACCGCATAACAACATACGTTGTTCCCTTTGTCATCGGTATGTTACTTGCCTGAGATTCAATCGTGGTATCTCAATACCTAGTTCAATCTCGTTACCGGCAAGTATCTTTACTCGTTCCGTAATACACCATCCTGCAACTAACTCATTAGTTGCAATGCTTGCAAGGCTTAAGTGATGTGCATTATCGAGAGGGCCCAAAGATACCTCTTTGACAATCGGAGTGACAAATCCTAATCTCGAAATACGCCAACCCAACAAGTACCTTTGGAGACACCTGTAGAGCACCTTTATAATCACCCAGTTACGTTGTGACATTTGGTAGCACACAAAGTGTTCCTCCGGTAAACGGGAGTTGCATAATCTCATAGTCATAGGAACATGTATAAGTCATGAAGAAAGCAATAGCAACATACTAAACGATTGATTGCTAAGCTAACAGAATGGGTCATGTCAATCACATCATTCTCCTAATGATGTGATCCCGTTAATCAAATGACAACCCATGTCAATGGCTAGGAAACTTAACAATCTTTGATCAACGAGCTAGTCAAGTAGAGGCATACTAGTGACACTCTGTTTGTCTATGTATTCACACATGTATTATGTTTCCAGTTAATACAATTCTAGCATGAATAATAAACATTTTATCATGATATAAGGAAATAAATAATAACTTTATTATTGCCTCTAGGGCATATTTCCTTCAACATTGTCCCTTCTCTCTTTTTCTCTCATTTTTTTCTTTTCTCTTTTTGGGCCTTCTCTTTTTTTTATTTGGCCTTCACCACTTCCCCCACAGCTGACACAGGAGCGGGAGACATCGGAGGAGAACTGCATCAGCAACGCCTCGACGGCCATGCTCCACAAGGTACCGGTGAGGGGTTACTCCGTCCACGCCCCCTCCTCTCGCCGACGGGCACAATCGCAGCAATGGCGCTCGGTGCGGGGTGAATCGCCGCCGTCCGACCGCACCCACCATGGGAGCGACCGCAGCATGCGTGCCTCCCTTGGGATGGGTCGACGAAGTTGCTCGCCCGACGGAGCTGCTGGCTGTCGAGCGCCTTCGCCGCGACCTCATGCCATCCAGGTGGCCACCCCAGACCAGAAGGTGCGCGGTGCTGCCGCCAATTGCACCGTCAAGAGCAAAGCGACGACGCGATCTACTTCATCATCACCCATGCCAAGTATAGCCATGGAGGCCATGGCGCGGGCTCAGATGCTGCTGAGGTTTCCACCAACGGCCGAGCAGATGGACGAATGGTGTGCCACCATCCAAAGTCTGCTCAGTTTCGCCGAAGCTGGGGGCTCGCGGTGAGCTGGCCTACCACGGCCTCCCCAAGGAATGACAATGACTCGTGCTTCTGACCACACGGAAGGGGCCACCCCCACGGTGCAGTCCCTGCCATTACAGCCAGCGTGAGGACAGCAGAATCAAGACCCTGACGAGCCCCGAAGGATAGGCGGAGGGGAGATATGCGCGTCGATGTTGGGCAACACCACGATGACCACTGCCAGACCGATGGATGTGACGGCCCCGATGTCGACGAGACTGTGCTAGGTATTGGCGGGTGCCTACCTTTCGAGGTTGGGCGCCCTGCCTTTACTCATGAGTTGTGGAAAGTCCGTTGGCCGTCCGTTCGTACGTTCAAGCCAAAGATACCTGAGAAGTACAATGGGAGGCTGAACCTAGTAGAATTCCTGAGCATCTACACCATCAATGTTCAGGCTGCCGGGGGAAGAGATGAGAAGGTGTTCGCTAACTACTTCCCTGTGGCTCTAAAGTCCAATGTGAGGTCTTGGCTGATGCACCTTCCGGAGAACTCCATTTCGCCATGGGCTGACCTGTGCCATGAGTTCATTGGCGCCTTCACCAGCGACCATCAAGAGCCAAGCCAACCCAGCGACCTGCAGCTTCTCCAACAGAAGGAAGGAGAAACCCTCCGTAAGTATTTACAAAGATTCAACAAAGTTCATAGGAACATCCCAAATATCCATTCGGCAATTGTGATAGTTGCCTTCCAGTCCAGTGTGCGCAACCGCCGGATCCATTCCAAGATGAACATGCGGTTTCCCAAGACTGTGAAGGAGCTGTACACCTTGGTGGATAAGTGTGCTCTGATGGAGGAGGGAAGGAAGATTGCACCAATGTTGATTTAGAGGATGATGATGAATCAACCAGTCAGAAGAAGAGCAAGAAGCATAGTAAGAAGCGGAAGGATAAGACAGTGATAAATGTTGAAGGATCGGGCATGCCTAGTACCGGCAGAAAGGCTAAAGTTGAGGCCCCCGGCAAGGAAGCTACCATGTGCGTTGACTGCCGGGAGGCCGCGGCTGCCGAGAAGGCTTGGAAAGGTGATGGGCTGTACTGCAAGATTCATCGAACCAAAGGCAACGACCTCCAAGAGTGCTATCAGGTTGAGCAGCTCGTCAAGACACAGAGAGCAGAGTATGAGAAGTGTGACAAGGAAAAGGGTCAGAATGTTTCTGGCGGTAAGGGACAGGGCGGTGAAGTAAATCGCCCCGGCAAACCCTTTCGAAACCAAGGAAAGCCCGCCAGAAGTCGAGAGATGGAAGCCTGTGATGATGAGAGTGATGGAGGGGATGAAGAAGAAACTAGTGAGTAGGAGTTTCAGAAGTCCACTGACGCCCTGTGCATTGACGGGGGCCCATCTTTGCACGGCTCTCACTGCCAGCTCAAACGATGGACACACAAGTCAATGTCGTGGAACCAGCACTAGAGGCCCGGAAGCCGCTCAAATGGTCACGCACCCCATCATCTTTGACGAAGAGGATCATCCTAGTCATACCACTATGGTAGGGAGTTTTCCGTTGTTGGTCTCTCCAACAATTCAAAACCTCAAGGTCACAAAGATGTTGGTGGACGGTGGTGCCGGGTTGAATCTGATCTCCCCGGTAGTCATCAGCAAGTTTTAGATATCAGAGGAAGAGCTAGAAGTTACCAACATGTTTCATGGAGTTCATCCCGGCAGGAGCCATCCTAAGGGAAAGATCACGCTACCGGTAATGTTTGGGGGAGAGCTAAACTTGAAAGCACAAGTGCTCCCTGGGTGATTTTCATAATTAATGTCAACATATCTCTTGTTGGACTAATGTTTTCATATAGTATATCTCAGATAAGTTCAACAGTGGAGTGGCTTGGACAAGAGGATGTGGAACCCCTTCAAGATGCCAAGGACAGAAGATTGGCAAAATCTCAAAAGCTCAAGACTCTACATTTTCATTTTAGTGATCCAAGATCACATTGAGTCCATAGGAAGAGCCAATACTATTAAAAGGGGATGATGTGTTGCTTAATGGCTTGCTTGCTCAAAGTGCTTAGTGATATGCTCCAAAGACCTCAACCACTTTCTTACTTCCACATATGTGACACCCCCGATTCAATCGTACACTAATCATACACGCAAACGTGTACGATCAAGATCAGGGACTCACGGGAAGATATCACAACACAACTCTACAAATAAAAAAAAGTCATACAAGCATCATATTACAAGCCAGGGGCCTCGAAGGCGCGAATACAAGAGCTCGATCATAGACGAGTTAGCGGAAGCAACAATATCTGAGTACAGACATAAGTAAACAAGTTTGCCTTAAGAAGGCTAGCACAAACTGGGATACAGATCGAAAGAGGCACAGGCCTCCTGCCTAGGATCCTCCTAAACTACTCCTGGTTGTCGTCAGCGGGCTGCACGTAGTAGTAGGCACCTCCCGAGTAGTAGTAGTCGTCATCGACAGTGGCGTCTGCCTCCTGGACTCCAACATCTGGTCGCAACAATCGGGTATAGGAAAGGGGGAAAAGGGGGAGCAAAGCAGCCGTGAGTACTCATCCAAAGTACTCGCAAGCAAGGAACTACACTACATATGTGGACTGAACTTCAGAATGCCAGAATAAGAGGGGGATAGCTAGTCCTATCGAAGACTACGCTTCTGGCCACCTCCATCTTGCAGCATGTAGAAGAGAGTAGATGGTAAGTTCACCAAGTAGCATCGTGTAGCATAATCCTACCCGATGATCCTCCCCTCGTCGCCCTGTGAGAGAGCGATCACCGGTTGTATCTAGCACTTGGAAGGATGTGTTTTATTAAGTATCCGGTTCTAGTTGTCATAAGGTCAAGGTACAACTCCAAGTCATCCTATTACCGAAGATCATGGCTATTCGAATAGATTAACTTCCCTGCAGGGGTGTGATACGTCTCCAATGTATCTACTTTTCCAAACACTTTTGCCCTTATTTTGGACTCTAACTTGCATGATTTAAATGGAACTAACCCGGACTGACGCTGTTTTTAGCAGAATTACCATGGTGTTATTTATGTGCAGGAACAAATGTTCTCGGAATGACCTGAAACTTCACAGAGCCACTTTTCAAAAAATATGAAAAATACCTGCAAAAGATGAAGGCCAGGGGACCCACCACCTCGCCATGAGGGTGGGGGGCGCGCCCCCCTACCTCGTGGGTCCCATGTTGCCTCTCCGACTCCAACTCCATATATTAAGTTTTGGGGAGAAAAAATCAGGAAGAAATCATCGTGTTTTACGATACGGAGCCGCTGCCAAGCCCTAAAACCTCTCGGGAGGGCTGATCTGGAGTCCGTTCGAGGCTCCGGAGAGGGGAATCCGTTGCCATCGTCATCATCAACCATCCTCCATCACCAATTTCATGATGCTCACCGCCGTGCGTGAGTAATTCCATCATAGGCTTGCTGGACGGTGATGGGTTGGATGGGATCTATCATGTAATCGAGTTAGTTTTGTTAGGGTTTGATCCCTAGTGTCCACTATGTTCTGAGATTGATGTTGCTATGACTTTGCTATGCTTAATTCTTGTCGCTAGGGCCCGAGTGGCATGATTTCAGATCTGAACCTATTATGTTTTCATCAATATATGAGAGTTCTAGATCCTATCTTGCAAGTCTATAGTCACCTATGATGTGTTATGATCCGTTAACCCCGAAGTGACAATAATCGGGATACTTACCGGTGATGACCATAGTTTGAGGAGTTCATGTATTCACTGTGTGTTAATGCTTTGTTCCGGTACTCTATTAAAAGGAGGCCTTAATATCCCTTAGTTTCCGTAAGGACCCCGCTGCCACGGGAGGGTAGGATAAAAGATGTCATGAAAGTTCTTTTCCATACGCACGTATGACTATATTCGGAATACATGCCTACATTATATCAATGAACTGGAGCTAGTTTTGTGTCATCCTAGGTTATGACTGTTACATGATGAACCGCATCCGACATAATTCTCCATCACCAATCCATTGCCTACGAGCTTTCCACATATTGTTTCTTCGCTTATTTACTTTCCCGTTGCTATTGCTATCATCACTACAAAATACCAAAAACATTGCTTTTACTACCGTTACCTTTTGTTACTGTTACCACTACTATCATATTACCTTGCTACTAAATACTTTGCTGCAGATATTAAGTTTCCACGTGTGGTTGAATTGACAACTAAGCTGCTAATACTTGAGAATATTCTTTGGCTCCCCTTGTGTCGAATCAACAAATTTGGGTTGAATACTCTACCCTCGAAAACTGTTGCGATCCCCTATACTTGTGGGTTGTCAAGACTATTTTCTGGCGCCGTTGCCGGGGAGCATAGCTCTATTCTTTGAGTCGCTTGGGATATATATCTGCTTATAATTATGAAGAACTTAAGAGATCCAAAAACCAAGATCTATCCCTCAATTACGAGGGGAGGTAAGCAACTACCATCTAGCTCTGCACTTGATTCGCCTTCTGTTTTAAGTAAGCTTGCGACACCTACACCTGCTTCTGCTATTCGTTGTGATATGTCGCATGTTGTTGATGATGCCACTTCTGCTATGCATAATACTTATGATGAAACTATCTCTGTGCCTGATACTACTGTGCCACTTAGTGATTTTCTTGATGAACAACTTGCTAGGGCTAGAGAGATTGAAAATATTGAATCTGATGATACTGATGAAAGTGATGATGAAGAATCACTTGTTATTCCTAAGGGTTATGTTTTTGATCAAGAAGCTTCTTTCGCTATTTTAGCTTGCAAAAATAGAAATGAACTAAAAAGGTTATTAGCTAAATGGAGTAAGTAATCTCTAAATGCTAGAATGAAACCTGACCCGGCTTTTGCTACTTCACCTATCTGTGTTACTGATAAGGATTATGAATTCTCTGTTGATCCTGATATAATTACTTTGGTTGAATCTGATCCTTTTCATGGTTATGAATCTGAAACTGTTGTGGCACATCTTACTAAATTGAATGATGTAGCCACCCTGTTCACTAAAGGTGAGAGAAGTCGTTACTTTTATATCCTTAAAATATTTCCATTCTCATTAAAGGGTGATACTAAGATATGGTTTAATTCTCTTGATCCTGGTTGTGTGCATAGTCCCCAGGATATGATTTATTACTTCTCTGCTAAATATTTCCCTGCTCATAAGAAACAAGCTACTTTAAGGGATATATATAATTTTGTGCAAATTGAAGAAGAGAGTCTCCCACAAGCTTGGGGGAGGCTTCTCCAATTACTTAATGCTTTGCGTGATCATCCTCTTAAGAGAAATGAAATACTTGATATCTTTTATAATGGACTAACTGATGCCTCCAGAGATTACCTAGATAGTTGTGCTGGTTCTGTTTTCAGGGAAAGACCGGATGACGCTGAAATTCTATTGAATAATATGTTGACAAATGAAAATAATTGGACACCTCCGAAGCCAATTCCTAAACCAACTCCGAAGAAGAGGGGTATTCTATTTCTCAGTCCTGAAGATATGCAAGAGGCAAAGAAATATATGAAAGAAAAAGGTATTAAAGCTGAAGATGTTAAGAATTTACCTCCTATTGAAGAAATACATGGTCTTAATTTACCGCCTGTTGAAGAAACATATAATCCAAATCCTTCTCCTATTGAAGAAACTCACAGTCTTGATAACCCGACACAGGTAGTAAAGGTAAATTCTCTCTATAGATATGATAAAGCTGAAATCCCATTTACTAAATTTGCTAGCCCATGCTTAGATGAGTTTGATAAATTTATGGCTAAGCAAGAAGATTTTAATGCTTATTTTGGTAGACAATTGAAATACAATTCAAATATGCTTGAACACTTGGGTGATTATATGGCTAATGTTGAAGGTGAACTTAAACTCATTAGTAAACTTGCTTCTATGGTTACCACTCAAGTAGAACAAGTACTTAAAGCTCAAAACGATTATCTCAATGAATTAAATAGTAAAGATAATGATAATGTTGTTAGAGTGGCTACTAGAACTGGTAGAATGACTCAGGAACCTTTGTATCCTGAAGGCCATCCTAAGAGAATTGAGCAAGATTCTCAAAGAAATAATATAGATCCACCTACTTCTTCTAATAGGAAGAAAAAGAAAAATGATAGAACTTTGCATGCTTCTAGTGATCCTATTGTTGAAACACCTGAGAATCCAAATGATATTTCTATTTCTGATGCTGAAACACAATCTGGTAATGAACCTGAAACTAGTGACAATGTTAAGGATAATGTTCATGATGATGCTCAACCTAGTAATGATAATGATGTAGAAATTGAACCTGTTGTTGATCTTGATAACCCACAATCAAAGAATCAACGTTATGATAAAAAAATACTTTGTTGCTAGGAAACATGGTAAAGAAAGAGAGCCTTGGGTTCAGAAACCCATGCCTTTTCCTCCCAAACCATCCAAGAAAAAGGATGATGAGGATTTTGAGCACTTTGCCGAAATGATTAGGCCTATCTTTTTGCGTATGCGATTAACTGATATGCTCAAAACCAATCCTTATGCTAAGTACATGAAAGATATTATTACAAATAAAAGAAAGATACCGGAAGCTGAAATTTCCACCATGCTTGCTTATTATACTTTTAAGGGTGGAATACCAAAGAAACTTGGAGATCCAGGAGTACCCACTATACCATACTCTATTAAAAGAAATTATGTTAAAACAACTTTATGTGATCTTGGAGCTGATGTTAGTGTTATGCCTCTCTCTTTATATCATAGACTTGATTTGAATAAGTTGACACCTACTGAAATATCTTTGAAAATGGCTGATAAATCAACTGCTATACCTGTCGGTATTTATGAGGACGTGCCTGTTGTAGTTGGAAACGTTACTATTTTAATGGACTTTGTTATTCTTGATATTCCTGAGGACGATAGTATGTCTATTATTCTTGGAAGACCTTTTTGAATACTGCAGGGGTTGTTATTGATTGCACTAAAGGCAATGTCACTTTTCATGTTAATGGTAATGAGCATATGGTACACTTTCCAAGGAAACAACCTCAAGTTCATAGTATCAACTCTATTGGAAAAATTCCGTCGATTATATTTGGAGGTTTTGAATTTCCTCTTCTTACTGTCAAGAAGAAATATGATATTCTTATTATTGGGGATGTGCATATCCCCGCTGAGGTAACATAGTGTTATTCGAAATTTCCCCGGGTCCATGTTATTCGGAATGAGTTCGTTAACAAGACTTGATCGACCTTGTTACTGGATTCCTTTTGATGATCATGAGATGGATGAAACTAGAAGGCACAACCCTCTGTACCCCACTTGTACTATCTGTTATTTATATTAAATAAAATAAAAATAAATATTTTTCTGTCTCTTATCAGATTATCCGTGCAATATAAAAATACCTCGAAAATAGAAGTTCTCCAAATGCCCTAAAATTTAAATATGATTTTTTCTAGAATATTTGAGAATATTTGGCACTGAGAAGACAGCAGGGGGGCCAACCACCTGCCCACGAGTGTGGAGGGTGCGCCCCCTGCCTCGTGGGCCCATGGTGGCCCTCCTCCACTCATTCTTTCACCCATACACTTCTTCTTCCTCCCACAAACATGAATATCCAGCTCAAGCACGAGTTCTAGCTCATCTTGCTGCCATTTTCGATCTCCTTGCTCAAAGCACCTCTCACAAAACTGCTTGGGGAGATTGATCCTTGGTATGTGACTCCTCCATAGGTCCAATTAGTTTTTGTTCTAGTGCTTTATTCATTGCAAATTTTTGCTGCTTAGGTGACCCTGTTCTTGAGCTTGCATGTCAAATTTATATGGTCAAAAGTAGTTTTGATGCATGATATAGGCTCTTGGCACTTGTAGGAGTAGTTGCTATCAATATTATTAAGTTTGGTTTATCTTTATTTTGAAGTTACTAAATTTTTTTAGATTTTTTCAGAGGAAGAAATATGCTTAGGAAAATGTTCCAAGGTGGTTCTTCAAGGAAGCAAGGACCCAGGCTTGCAATGTGTGATGCTGATGACGAGCCACCAAGAGTCGCTCCAATGCGTCCTTGTGAATGGCCTTCTGAGAACTTTATGGATCGAGCAGGAATTAAGGAAGAATTCAATGCATATCTGCGTAACGCTGATCTTGTGAGCTTCGAGGAAGAGAAGTGCAGCCAGTATCACAACCTCACCAGTACCTTTGTGAGGAGGTTTGAATTTTCAACTTCACGTAATTCTCCAACTGTCCTGTTTGATCTTTATGATAATTATTACACTATGGACTTAGAGGATTTTACCACTGCATGCAAACTTCCACAATGGGGTAGTATAAGGGATCCTCACAAATCTGAATTTAGAGATTTTCTTGCTAGCATAACTGTGGGAGAATCTAGAGATATTACACAGGCTACCATAGGGAGCATTCACTTTCCTGCTATACATTATTTTGCTCTCTTCATAAGTAGATGCATCAATGGTAAAGATGAGGCATGTCACATGTGTGTCCCCGATCTCAGTATTCTTAGGAGTGCTGTGTTAGGACACCAATCTTATAATTTAGGAGCCATTGTTGCACGTAGGTTGCATCTTAATAGATTTAATGGAGATTTCTTTGGTGGAATTTATGCAACCGACATAGCTAATTTTCTTGGTGTAGCCATATGCGAAGATGATGTTGAATTACCTCCTACTTATCTAGATTTTAATGCTATGGTTCACCACCAGCTTGTCGAGAGGAACGAATCACCTCTCCAATATCGATTAATCTTTGACAGATGTCGTGCTGTCCATATTACTCTCCCCGCTCCTGCCTTCTTTGATTATCAGGCAAGAGGAAGATATACTATTACCAGAGAGGAGGCAAATGAGTACAAGAGGAGAGAGGAGGCCGCTCGTCGCCATGCTGCAGCTCAGCAGGCGATAGCCGCTGCATCGCAGTACGACCTCAACTATTATTATGGATATCCGCCAGGCCAGCTGTGGCCATATACCAACTTAGGCCAAAAGGCTAAGCTTGTGGGTGTACGTATTTCCCAGCGACATTACATTTATGTTCACACACTCATTGCTAGATGTAGGTGCTCCTACTTTTTCATTGTATCATCCATGCTAGTTTAATTTCCTTTTTATGCTTTGTTCTTGTGTGTTTGATAAACCTTAAGAAAAACCAAAAAAAATTAGTTGTAGCTTTTAATCAGTTTAATTTCCATGCTTGTAGTAGTAATTAAAAAGAAAACCCAAAAATATTTCCTGTTCTTCTTTTGCTTGTCGGGAGCTTTCCCGTGTAAATAGTTTTATTTCTTTTCTTTGGGGGTCGATAGGACAAGACCATAATTAAATTGTTGAAGGGACTCTTGTATGCATTATTGTTTATCTGACAAAAGAGCCCATATTTCCTTGTCTTCTCCTGTTTATTGAATGCTTGCAGATTCCAGCTTAGTCCAATGCACGTGCACTATTATTATTATTCACACTATTCGGTCATGCAAGTGAAAGGCAATTATGATGATATATGATGGACTGGCTGAGATGAGAAAAGCTGGTATGAACTCGACCTCTTTTGTTTTTGTAAATATGATTAGTTCATCGTTCCTGATTCAGCCTATTATGAATAAACATGTTTGCAATGACAACTAGAGATCATAGTTTCTTGTGCCATGCTTGATTAGCTATGAGTTATAATGGTTTACCTTGCGTGCCAACATGCTATTGAGATAGTTATGATGTGGTATGATAGGGTGGTATCCTCCTCTGAATGATTTAAGTGACTTGACTTGGCGCATGTTCACGCATGTAGTTGAAACAAAATCAACATAGCCTTCATGATATTTATGTTCATGGTGGATTATATCCTACTCATGCTTGCATTCGGTGTTGATTAATTTTAATGCATGTTAATGACTGTTGTCGCTCTCTAGCTGGTCGCTTCCCAGTCTTTTGCTACCCTTCACTTGTACTAAGCGGGAATACTGCTTGTGCATCCAATCCCTTAAACCCCAAAGTTATTCCACATGAGTCCACTATAACTACCTGTATACGGTATCTACCTGCCGTTCCAAGTAAATTTGTATGTGCCAAACTCTAAACCTTCAAATAAATATCCTATTTTGTATGCCAGAATAGCTCATGTATCAACTAGGGTTGTCTGTATCTTCCATGTCAGGCGGGTTATTCTCAAGAGGAGTGGACTCCGCTCCTCACTCACAAGATAAATGGCTGGTCACCGGGATGCCCAGTCCCATGCTTTATGCAAACTAAATCCAAATAATTGCAAACAAAACTCCCCCTGGGACTCTTGTTAGTTGGAGGCACTTGTTGTTTCGAGAAAGCCATGGATTGATGCTTGTTGGTGGAAGGGGGAGTATAAACTTTACCATTTTGTTTGGGAACCGCCTATAATGTGTGTAGCATGGAACATATCGCCATCTCTTGGTTGTTGTGTTGACAATGAAAGTATACCGCTCAAAATATTATTCACCTCTGTTTCAAAACCGAGCTCTGGAACCTCTACAAATCCCTGCTTCCCTCTGCGAAGGGCCTATCTATTTACTTTTATGCTGAGTCATCATCCTCTTATTAAAAAGCACCAGTTGGAGAGAACCGCAATCATTTGCATTAATTACTGTTAGTTTACATTGAGTATGACCTGGCTGGATCTCTTTTACCATGAATTACAATGTCTAGTCAGTCCTTGGTCTTTAAAGGTGCTCTTCATTTATGTTTTGGGGTCTCAGAAAGGGCTAGCGAGATACCACCTTGTTATATCATATTATGATTGTTTTGAGAAAGTGTTGTCATCCGAGATTTATTATTATTGCTCGCTAATTGATTATGCTATTGATATGAGTAAACTTGAGACCTATGTGTTATTGCAAATGTGGTTAGTTATAATCTTTGTTGAAACTTAAATCTTGGCTTTACATATTTACAATAACAAGAGCAAACAGAGTTTGTAAACGTTTTTCTTTATCACTTTCAGTTTGTCAACTGAATTGCTTGAGGACAAGCAAAGGTTTAAGCTTGGGGGAGTTGATACGTCTCCAACGTATCTACTTTTCCAAACACTTTTGCCCTTGTTTTGGACTCTAACTTGCATGATTTGAATGGAACTAACCCAGACTGATGTTGTTTTCAGCAGAATTACCATGGCGTTATTTACGTGCAGGAACAAACGTTCTCGGAATGATCTGAAACTTCACGGAGCCACTTTTCAGAATATATGAAAAATACCTGCAAAAGATGAAGGCTAGGGGCCCACCACCTCTCCACGAGGGTGGGGGCGCGCCTGCCCCCCTAGGGCGCGCCCCCTACCTCGTGGGCCCCCTTATGCCTCTCCGACTCCAACTCCAACTCCATATATTGAGTTTTGGGGAGAAAAAATCAGGGAGAAGAAATCATCACGTTTTACGATATGGAGCCGCCGCCAAGCCCTAAAACCTCTCGGGAGGGCTGATCTGGAGTCTATTCAGGGCTCCGAAGAGGGGAATCCGTCGCCATCGTCATCATCAACCATCCTCCATCACCAATTTCATGATGCTCACCGCCGCGCGTGAGTAATTCCATCATAGGCTTGCTGGACGGTGATGGGTTGGATGGGATCTATCATGTAATCGAGTTAGTTTTGTTAGGGTTTGATCCCTAGTGTCCACTATGTTCTGAGATTGATGTTGCTATGACTTTGCTATGCTTAATGCTTGTCACTAGGGCCCGAGTGCCATGATTTCAGATCTGAACCTATTATGTTTTCATCAATATATGAGAGTTCTAGATCCTATCTTGCAAGTCTATAGTCACCTATTATGTGTTATGATCCGTTAACCCCGAAGTGACAATAATCGGGATACTTACCGGTGATGACCGTAGTTTGAGGAGTTCATGTATTCACTACGTGTTAATGCTTTGTTCCGGTACTCTATTAAAAGGAGGCCTTAATATCCCTTAGTTTCTGTAAGGACCCCGCTGCCACGGGAGGGTAGGACAAAAGATGTCATGCAGGTTCTTTTCCATAAGCACGTATGACTATATTTGGAATACATGCCTAAATTATATCAATGAACTGGAGCTAGTTCTGTGTCACCCTAGGTTATGACTGTTACATGATGAACTGGATCCGGCATAATTCTCCATCATCGATCCATTGCCTACGAGCTTTCCACATATTGTTTCTTCGCTTATTTACTTTCCCGTTGCTATTGCTATCATCACTACAAAATACCAAAAACATTGCTTTTACTATCGTTACCTTTTGTTACCGTTACCACTACTATCATATTACTTTGCTACTAAATACTTTGCTGCAGATATTCAGTTTCTAGGTGTGGTTGAATTGACAACTCAGCTGCTAATACTTGAGAATATTCTTTGGCTCCCCTTGTGTCGAATCAACAAATTTGGGTTGAATACTCTACCCTCGAAAACTGTTGCGATCCCCTATACTTGTGGGTTATCAGGGTGCACCACATTTCCCAACACGCTCGATCCCCTTTGTCCGGACACACTTTCCTGTGTCATGCCCGGCCTCAGAAGATCAACACATCGCAGCCCTACCTAGGCACAACAGAGAGGTCAGCACGTCGGTCTAAATCCTATGGCGCAGGGGTCTGGGCCCATCGCCCATTGCACACATGCACATTGCGAACACGGCCGGCGAGCAGACCTAGCCTCCCTTATACAAGAGCAGGCGTTCCAGTCCAACCCGGCATGTGCCGCTCAGTCGCTGACGTCACGAAGGCTTCGGCTGATACCACGACATCGAGTGCCCATAACTGTTCCCACGTAGTTGGTTAGTGCGTATAGGCCAGTAGCCAGACTCAGATCAAATACCAAGATCTCGTTAAGCATGTTATGTTGAAATAACCATGGACGCTGACCAGGGCCAGGCCCACCTCTCTCCTAGGTGGTCTCAACCTGCCCTGTCGCTCTGCCACAAAGATCCACTCAGAGGGTCGTTCGGACAAACGTCCTTTCACACACAATCCATGAATCACTCGCGGGTACTCTACGAGCCGACCCGACTGTAGTCACCACATGTATCATGTATAAAGTATATAGTATATACCCGTGTTCACCTCCCGAGTGATCATGGCCCGATAGTATAGCATGGCAGACGGACAAGAATGTAGGGCCACTGATGGTAAACTAGCATCCTATACTAAGCATTTAGGATTGGAGGTAAGGTATCAATAACTGTAGCAACAATGACAGGCTATGCATCAGAATAGGATTAACGGAAAGCAGTAACATGCTACACTACTCTAATGCAAGCAGTATAGAGAAGAGTAGGCGATATCTGGTGATCAGGGGGGCTAGCCTGGTTGCTCTGGCAAGAGAGAGGGGTCGTTAACACCGTAGTCATTCTGGGTAGCAGCGGCGTCAGTCTCGGTGTCTAGTGAGAGAAGAGGGGGAAGAAACAATAAATATTAAGCAAACAGATGCATGACATGACAAAGCGTGATGCTAGGTGTGCCCTAACGCGGTATGAGGTGGTACCGGTGAAGGGGGGAAACATTCAGGAAAATGTCCCCGGTGTTTCGCGTTTTCGGACAGATGAACCGGAGGGGGAAAGTTGCGTGGTCGCTATGCTAGGGATGCTTGGCGGATGAACGGGCTGCGTATCCAGATTTGTCTCGTCGTTTTGAGCAACATTCATGTACAAAGCTTTTCCATCCGAGCTACGGTTTATTTTATTTTAATTTTAAAAGATTTATATCATTTTTAGGATTTATTTATTTAATTTAATCAACATTATCCAGAACAGTGCACGCTGACGTCAGCATGACGTCAGCAGTTGACCTGGTCAGGCTGACAGGTGGGTCCCACCTGTTAGTGACTGTTTGACTAATTAACAGCAGTTAATTAGGTTAACTAGTTATTAGGTTAATTAATCATAATTAGTTAATCTAATCAGAATTAATTAATTAATTGATTAATTAATTATTTTAATTATAATTTATTTATTTATTTCTTTTTAATCTCTTTTTTTAATTTCGTTCTGGGGGCTGGGCCCCATGTCTCATTGGCTAAAGGCCATACAGGGCGCGGGCGACGGGTTACGGGCGCGCCCCATTCGGGCGCACGCCCAGGGGCACGCGGGCATGGGCGCTGGCGGCCATGGTGGTGATGTGCGCGGGTGGCTCGCCGGAGCCGCCGGAAGCAGCGACGGACGGCCGAGAATGGAGGGGCGTCGGCGGCCAGGGCTAGCAGCGGAGTAGCAGCACGCAGCAGCGGCAACAGATGCAGGGGAGGCGCGGGGAGAGGCAGAGTGGCATGGGGAAGGGGGCGGCCAGGGGCAGCGGTGGAGGACGCTGGTGGAGCCGCGAGCAGAGGCGTGTGAGGAGGCGGGCGCGTGTGCGCGTGGCCGCGGCCAGGGACGGAGGAGGGCGGCGGCTGTACAGTGGCGCGGGCAGAGCCGCGCCAGAGCAGCAGCGCACAGGGGGGGAGAGGCGCACGAGGCACGCGATAGGGAGGCCAGCGGAGTGCGCGGCAGGGGCGAGCGAGGCGCGGGACGTGTGCGTGCGGGGTGGAGGTCGCGGCCTCGGAGCGGCAGCAGGCGCAGAGGAGGCAAGGGCAAACGCGGCGTGTGGTCACGCAGCGAGGCAGAGGCGAGACAAGGAGGGCGCGGGCCGGCGCGGGGGCATGCGCAAGCATGGCTAGGGCGCAGCCGGAGTGGTTCGGAGGGCGCGCAGGGCGTGGATACGCTCGTGCGCACGGGCGCGCAAGGGAGGGCACAGAGCGGGAGGGGGCTGGCACGGTGGTGCGCGTGCACGCAGCGAGGGGCACGACGGGCGACGCGGTGAGCGCAGGGAAACAGGAGCAGGGGAACGGGGCGGCTCACGGGGTGCCGTAGGGATCGATGGCACTGTTGCTCAGGGTGGTTGACGAGGACGACGGCAAAGAGGAAGCAGGCCAGCGAGGAGGTTCGGTGAGGTCTAGGCGGTTTCGGGCGGCGATGGACGAGGACGAGGCGGCGGCGTTGGTGGTCTCCTCCCGATCCAATCGGGAGAGAGGGGCGGAGGGAGATATTTTGTGAGAGTGGGGGAG